>NW_027176384.1:11227833-11233097 GCF_023349555.1 Cebidichthys violaceus
GGTACACAATTACGTCCTCTAAATTCATGATAATAACAAAAACATGTTTTTATTATAGATTATGATTACTTTAATTGAAGTCAATGACTAATGGAGAACATTTTAATTCAAACAGGAGAATAAAAAACCATGTGGTTAATTCACATAGACTATTTATTGAATAATCAGAAAACATGCTATGTTGTGATATATATATATATATATATATATATATATATATATATATATATAACGTTATCAAGATGAAAAGATCTTGGCCATCTTTTGATGCACATTTTAGTTCTTTGACAATATAATTGTTTTTACACCATGAACCCCAAAATAGCCATTTTTTTTGGTAACAATGTGTTGGCTAACATTTGAACCCAAATGGAAAGATCCTTCCTTCTGATGTAGTCCGCAGGTACATGGGTAGGTAGTAGTACATAGGCAGGTAGTAGTACATGGGCAGGTAGTAGTACATAGGCAGGTAGTAATAAAGTTTATATGTTGCTGGAATGTAGCAGTTTTCCACTTCACTGTCGTGAGGACCCTTCGGCGAACCCGTGCCACACTTTGGGAACACCTGGTTTACTTCTTTGACTTTCATTTCCTTTGTGTCATCTCCTAGTCACTGGCTTCATCCATTACCATAGCGATGAGATTCCTTGTTGTCATGGCAAAGTGGTGGCCTTGGCGATAGCTAGCCTGTGAGTGGCCGTGAGTGCTTCCCCCTCTCACCTGGGTTTCGGTCCAAATGTCCCCCACACCCGCTGCTATCACACACCGACAGAAGAGGCAGAGCGGGGAAGTCGACCAGGCGGGAGGCTGTGTGTGTGTGTGTGTGTGTGTGTGTGTGTGTGTGTGTGTGTGTGTGTGTGTGTGTGTGTGTGTGTGTGTGTGTGTGTGTGTGTGTGTGTGTGTGTGTGTGTGTGTGTGTGTGTGTGTGTGTGTGTGTTTCATCCAGGAGCAGTTCAGAGCCACAGCTCCACTTTGATCTGTGTAGTGCCCCGAAAGAAAAACACATTCATTATCAATCCACAGGTGCCCACACACACACACACGCGCAGACTTAAACCTGAATGAGATCTTCATCTACTATTCTCATTGAAGCGTTGCCATGGCATTTATGTAACAAGAGTGTGTTATTTCCCTCTCAGACCAACATAATGAGTCTTCACTGATGTCAGACTGATGTCTTCTCAGGACAAAGACTGAAGAGCAGTTATTGATCTCGCTGTTGAAAAGCCCTTGTTTTTAATTTCCACACGTCAGCTAAATTTGCTGTACATCAAAGCAAATGTTGGGAATGTGAAACTGTTGGTTCGTAGGAATGAATGACATCACTTAAGCTCTCTTCGCTCCCGACTAGTATTACAGAGGGACCTCTAATAAAGTCTAACAATTGCGAGGTCGTCTGCGATCTTAATCCAGACCCGTGCGGATCATGTCCGTAATTTGTGGTTTTGTGGACAACACATAATAAGAAAAGGTTTATTAACAGGAGCCAAATTGAAATTGTCTGCCTTTTGAATTAATGACATTTAAATATAAATTGCAGCACCAGCTGTCCAGAAACGTATCTGTATTTCAGTATTATTTGAATACTGGTCGTCAGGACCCATTCCAAGTGATCAGCATTCACTTTAATTGCAAAACGGTTGAAGAGCTTGAAGCATGTGAGCTCACAGAGACATTCAACTTGTTGACCCTGCATTGAATGTAGAGCCAGCCGCTGGTTGTATTTAGAATTCTAGTCTCCGTCTTCATTGTGGGTTGAACGCATGAAATGTGACCAGCCTTACCTGAGAGTAAAACTTGCAAATCAATAATTAATGCCTGATGCTTCAAATTAACCCAAACGCTCGACTTGTATATCATTATTTGCATCATTCAAAAACTTCCCGTAATATTTGCTTGGGGGGAAAATAGAACTGTTGATGCAAACATACTGAACTTGAAGCACTGGAGGGAAGAATGTCCCCTTTCATCTTCTCTGTTGATTTGAGTAGAAGTCAGATTGAATCTCCATCGAATGATTTACTGTAACAGTTTAGCCAAAGCAGGTAAAAAAGTACACTAATAGCAAGAAATTATAAAGCACCTATAATATGTGTACATCTGTGTGTTTGACTTTCTCTATATGTCGCTACCTCGCCTGAAGCCCCAGAACCAGGAATAGATTGGCACCCATTTATTTTTCCATTTAATTTTTACCTCCCTCCTCCTCCTCCTCCTCCTCCTCCTCCTCCTGCTACTCTGCTCATCTCTCCTGCTCTCTTTACTTATTAGCTTTATAAGGCCCATTGTGGGGTTGCCATGGTAACAAGTGGCTTACACACACAGAGAGAGAGAGAGAGAGAGAGAGAGAGAGAGAGAGAGAGAGAGAGAGAGAGAGAGAGAGAGAGAGAGAGAGAGAGAGAGAGAGAGAGAGAGAGAGAGAGAGAGAGAGAGAGAGAGAGAGAGAGAGAGAGAGAGAGAGAGAGAGAGAGAATATATGTATGTGGGTACAGAAGGCAAAGAGTCACAGAATTCAAAGGATGCCAGTGAAAAGGAGAGTGGGTGAGGGAGAGAGAGTCTAATGTTGCGGGGGGAGTGGGAGATGGGGGGTGTTGGGGTGATGATGAACAGAAATCAGAGAAATGGAGAGAATGAAATGTGAGATTTCAGGGGGTTGGATAGAGAAATGAGGACAACAAAGTGAAGGGAACACTTTTTTTTTTTTTTTTTTTTTTGCCAGCACGCCATAAAAGGTCTTTCCTTCCTTCCTGTCAACATTTGTCTCTCTTCTTTTTATTCCTCTCATTTTCTTCCTAAAAAAAAAAATCTTGAACCGCTCTTCGACACCAATCCAACATTCACACAATAGATCTCCGGCCCTGCAGCAGAGTATGCAGGTGTCAGCCACCTGCGTGGGCAGTCGGAATAAAAAGGAGGCCTATTTATAACCTGATCCATCACCGGTGCTGCTGCTGCTGCTGCTGCTGCTGCTGCTACGGAGCTGCGGTTTACGTAACGTTGGACACTGCTGGAGAAGATATTCCCTCGGTGCAGAGTGCCAAGTGAAATGCTGTGCTAATGTAAAAGCAGTGCAACTGCAGATGCGGTTGTCCTCCGTGAGTTATGCATTGGCCCTCTGCGACAAGTCGGTAAGAAACTAATCTGCAGGTCTGTACTCAGCTGGAAGCTTTTAAGTTGC
Organism: Cebidichthys violaceus; assembly: GCF_023349555.1. NCBI lineage: Eukaryota > Metazoa > Chordata > Actinopteri > Perciformes > Stichaeidae > Cebidichthys > Cebidichthys violaceus. The sequence continues at coordinate 11,231,012 of NW_027176384.1, forward strand.
TGGAACACTTTGGAGCTGCTTCTCTTAATACAACATGTCTTATTCTCATGTGTTTGTCTAAAGATAACAGATAATATTTAATATTTAAAGCTGCACTAAACATTGTTTTTATATAACCAATGGGTCGGGCTAATACATGTAATGTGACAGCGCTTGATTATTGCGATTAACGCAAAATAGCTTTCGAAACTTCTTAAGGCTCTTTGTTTTGGTTTTACAAACTGAAACCGAACTGTTTTTCATTTCATTCTTTACATTTTCACCACGTTGTTTCCAGAAGCAGCAGGCAGCTGGTTTCAGCGATAAACTAACTGTGCTCTACTGTGCTCAGCATCAAAGGGCAGACAAAGTTAGTGACTAGCTAGTGAACAAAACGAAGCATTTCGAAAAGAGCCAGATATTTCCCTCCGCAGTTGGTGGAGAACAAAGCTGAGCTAAAAAGCGTGATACTTACTCAAGCTTTAGTTTTCTCTGATCAACATCGATCTACTTCACATTTCCCAAACATCTGCATCAGGCAGGATGCACTGATTTAACTGCAGCGTTTAGTTTTTCAAGCAGGTAAACCGTCTCTATTTCTGTGACCAACTCACTTACAGTCTACAATCTACAAATCTAAAATGCTGTGTTTTCCTGTATATAAGCCAATTTATAGACTCTTGCTTCTAAATTTCCATAAGAAAATCAAATTGTCTGGAGTTGTGCCTTGGTCACTTGTGAAACAGTCGCCTGAAGAAAAAAAACAAAAAAAAAACACGACTTCATAATCTCTTCATAATGCGAATGGCCACAAAGGAGGCTGAGTGATCGATGAGCTCTTACAGTTAATGAGCCGTAAATGGCAAAGCGATCAACCGCTCTCTCTCTCTCTGTGTGTGTGTGTGTGTGTGTGTGTGTGTGTGTGTGTGTGTGTGTGTGTGTGTGTGTGTGTGTGTGTGTGTGTGTGTGTGTGTGTGTGTGTGTGTGTGTGTGTGTGTGTGTGTGTGTGTGTGAGTGAGTGAGTGTGAGTGCCGCACTGGCTGTGTGTTTACTTGAAAGAGTTAAGTTCATTAAACCTCCGGTGCTTGACATCAACTCACACACTGCAAGCACGCTCGTCTGCACTAACGAACAGTGGGTCTGGCAGCCTGCTGTGACCAAATCATTAAGTCATACTCAAAGTCAGCAGTGCCTTTGTTTGCAGCGTTAATAGGAGACACACACACACACACACACATGCTCTTGCTCTGTCTTTGTTATACACAATCACATTTGAAGCCATTTCCATTTTATGTCTGTGCCAGTTCAGCATTAACGCTTCATGAAATAAACCTGCTATTAGTGGCCAATGATATTGTCCATTACTATTATGATTGCCCATTAATAATTGTGATCGTTGCTTCACAGAAACGAGTGTGCGCGTAGCATTTCTCCCCCAAAAAAAGGTTGCATGAAGCATGAAGAGCAACATCACTGTCTGTAGATTTCCTCTCCTCTTACATACATGACAGGAATATTCACGTTCAGGTTGAATATGGCTTACATATAGTTATCATGGAGAGTTTATTTAGGGTGGTTGTATCCTGTAGATGCACTGTTTTTTTTTTTTTTTTTAACCTTTACAATCTCTTTTTAATACACCTGTCTTTGTGAAGCTTCTTTTTCAAGTTTTTCAAGAGAAGTGCTCATATTGCCAGGTGTTTCTATTATTCTGTCCTCCTCACGTATGTTAAAAGTTACTACAGGGCTGGAGCAACACCTCCCCGACACATAGTGGGTTCGTAGCCGTGCGCCTGAAGACATTGCTATGCTTTGTTTGTAAAATGTCCTCTCCGAACTGTTCCGCCCTCAGAGATGTAGCTCTAATTAACACCACAGTTTCATTATTGAGTGGGGACAGTTTTGATCACACATTCTGTGTGCTTGTATCATTTATTTTTCACCTCAGGCAATTGTGCTAACAAGACAAAGTAAGATTGGAAGGCTTTGTTTTTGGTGTGTGTGTGTGTGTGTGTGTGTGTGTGTGTGTGTGTGTTTGATTTGACTTGGCTAATTTTTTGATTCATTCATTTTTTTGACGGCGTATTTGTTAAAACTAATGACGTTC
>NW_027176384.1:11233197-11275697 GCF_023349555.1 Cebidichthys violaceus
CCTTCATCAACAGTCCACTCAAAACACCATGCCGATCTAGTATGCATACTTACTGTACTCACTTTCCCAGTGTTGATACACTACCTACTTGCTAAACCTACTGAGCATGTAGCGTGGAATTGGGACATTGTATGCATCTTAAACCGCTGGACTCCCCAGGAGAGATGAATTCCAAGTGTTTTTATCTCTAGAAATAGATGTAGATGAGATGCATTGAATAAAAGCTCAATTTCTCCCACTCACTTTCTTCTTCTCTGCCCGTGCTCCACTAGCTGGGTGGTGGGTGGATGTACACAGCTGAAGGTTGTACCTCTGACAGTTTATCAAGATAACGAAGTGATGACGCCACGCGCCATTGCATTAGTCAATCAATAATATATGGAGTTGTTCAATACTTTACTTATGATTTATGATCCTTCACTCGTCACGGGTTAATTCTCCACGTGTTTGTTTGTTGCACAAACAAACACGTACGTTACCGCGGCTGTTTGTGTTGAGATGAACGTCTGAATAGCGATCGGGTCCTGGGGCTGAGCCGCCGCGTGCCACAACTTGCCCGTGTGTTTACGTGTGTGTGTGTGTGTGTGTGTGTGTGTGTGTGTGTGTGTGTGTGTGTGTGTGTGTGTGTGTGTGTGTGTGTGTGTGTGTGTGTGTGTGTGTGTGTGTGTGTGTGTGTGTGTGTGTGTTTGCGTACTAGTGTACTAGTTTCGCAATAAAAAAATGCAAGGTATGCAGAGTGATCCAGCCGCTGTTTCGCCATCGGATTCGTATACGTTTGCTTGCGCTTCAGCAGAAGCAGGGTGAGGAGTGCTATGAGTGTGTACAGCACATACAGTATGAACGTTTGTTAGTTTGAGCTGCACTTGCTTTGGATGCCAAGGTAAGAGACACACACACACACACACACACACACACACACACACACACACACACACAGACACACAGACACACAGAGACACACAAGACAATTGATTGTTTGCAGGGAAAGAAGAAGAGAAGTGAGCCATGTTTGCCGTGTTTTCCTTCCTTTAATGTGTCAATATTCTCATCAGCTCAACTGATGTACTGATGAACTGATGAAAACCTTCACGTAGCTTTCCCCTATGCCCTTTCCTCAAACCAGTACTTTTGCACTTACAGATGTACGAGCTCTACCTCTCTTATTTCTCTCTGTCTAGACAAACACACAAACACCTGCTGATTTGATTGCTGTGTTTGTCAGCCGCACACTTTTCCCTCGCTCTCCTGAAGGCCGAAAACACTCAGACACCCGAAAAAAAAAGAAGAAAAAGTGGAAGACATGCTTGTGCTTGGCGCTTGGGCTCTCTGTTACCATAGCAACCAACAGGCTCACCTGTTGCCAACGGTTCTCATCTTTAAAAAAAAATAAGAGGAGAAGCATAGAGAGAGTGATGAAGGATTCTCGACGGGGCTGATAGCATCACATACACAAAGAATTAAACGTATAATGAAAAATATCTTTTCACTTTATGATGCCTTCATGGCGCAGTCGAAATGTAGGAATTGTTTGTGTCAGTCCCACCGACCAATGTTGCACGTCGTTGATTATCTCAGACCGTCGTTGATATTCTGACCTAAAAAGATTTTAAGTGTATGTTTTCAGAAGTAAGTCTAATTTACAATTTTTAATTTCAAAATGTAAAAGGCATAAAAGGGCAGCTATGTGCCGAGGACAGAGGTCGACCCGCTGTGCATTAATGCTGATCTTTGAGACACTTAGTCCCTTTTTTACTTGGAAATGCTGAAGATTAGTCACAGCTAAAGAGCTTTCAGCTTTTTGTAGGAAATAATGATGATTTCAGTCTATGTAGTGCTAGATGATGAGTCATTACCAGAGGACTGGTGATGGGTGGTTGGTACCTTTAAGCACAGCAGACTGGTACAATGGAACCAGCACATTCCAAAAGATATGAAATTGCTGTCCAATCCAGGACTGTTATTATTGCTTCGCCGTCTCTCACTTTTATTCTCCCTTTCACTTTTGTGAGGTTTTCTCTCGAAAAAGCATCCAAACGACTTTTGCATTAGAGTCATATTTTTATTCTCGACTCGTATTATGTAATTGTTTCATATGGAAATGTGTCTGGATGTGCCGAGGACAGTCATGAAGTGCGAGCTAAAACTGGCTGACAGCAGAGACTCTGTGTGTGTGTGTGTGTGTGTGTGTGTGTGTGTGTGTGTGTGTGTGTGTGTGTGTGTGTGTGTGTGTGTGTGTGTGTGTGTGTGTGTGTGTGTGTGTGTGTGGGGGAGGATGTGCCAGGCAACAGGACTATGCGGTCAAATGCCAAAATTGTAAATTCAGTGTGTGCGTCTGGCGGCCAGTGGGGCTACGTGCAATTATTCAAGTGACATTTTTGATTACAAGACTGCATTTATTTGAGTGTGGACAGGCACTGTTTCTATTCATTCAAGTGACTACATGATTGTGTGGTGGAGTGAGACCTCTGCTCGCAGGAGGCCGCGGACCTCTCGCTCTTTCGTTGTTGTTTGAGCAACGAAGTCACGCTAAGAAAAATCAGCTGGATCCGGCTTACAATGAAAAAGTATTTATAATTCACAAATGCTAAAAGACAATTACAAACTGAATTACACTGTCGACAGTAAGGAATCGCGAAACCGAGTTCAAACACTCTTCACCCCCTAACCGGCCAACAAACGCCAGTTTACAGTAAAGAAGATCGCCAAGAACTGAACAACGTCTCTCCGAACAATGTTTTTATACCCAAAAGTCAGTAGTTTACTTTCAAAAGTCCATCATCAGCTTTGTGATTGGCTGGAATCTGATTGTCTCCTCCTGTCCTCTGACAATGCTCTCCATCGGTCTAAGTGATCCGCATAATGTCTGAATAGTGTCCTCTGGTCCGACCTGTCCTCCTCCTCATAAAACAGCATGTACCCGACCCCCATGTTTTCTTAGGGCTGTCTTCATCTACATCTCTGTTTGATCAATACATCTCCTTCCCCCACTGTTAACGCCCCACATTCCTGAAGTCGGCTCACCAAACTCATCTCATTACCATACAGTTGTTTTCGGATCTGAAAAGCCTGTCTCAAAGGTCTCTCTCTTTCCCTCAAAACATTCAGTAACTGTATTTTATAGTTTGATACATAGAATGATTTTACTTTTATGATTTAACACTTTTCCAAACAAACATGTTATAACATTATATCCACCACTAGGAGTGATTATTAAACACACTAACATTGCTTTTTAACTTTAAATTCTTCACAATTGTGAGACTGTTAAGCGCGTGTGTGTGTGTGTGTGTGTGTGTGTGTGTGTGTGTGTGTGTGTGTTTGATGCTTATCAGTGGTGAGATTGTTTACATGGCCTGGTACACAACCTTAACACACAGTGACAGGGAACAGATAAAAGGAGATTTGAACTTGACACACACACACACACACACACACACACACACACACACACACACACACACACTCACACTCACACACACACAGAGGTTTCGTTTCAGCTATTTATAGAGTGCAAAGTGACAAGACAAAATATTATGTTGTAATATAGTTTAATAAGCAGATGACTGGAAAACAATCAGATCTTGAGAAGATGTCATTTTACCTGCTGATGGATTTCCATGCATGATATCAAAGACATTACCAGCGGCTCTGCCTGATCTAGCCAATTGCTAACCACTACATTACTGCTTTAAATTAGTGCCGACCATGCTACAACAACTCTACTGACATTGATATGTTTAAGATGTTAGCATATTAGCAGACATAAAGGAACATAAGTATTCATTTGAAGTATTTTTGTCCGCTCGGTCGGTGTAAATCCAATATTCACTTTCCTTTTAGCTCTGCGTTGGTCACCACCAGATCACGTCCTTTCGGTGCTAAATGCTCCACTGTGTTCACTAACTTGTCGATAATATTGGCAATCTGTAGTTCGGTGCTGGGAAACGGGTAAATCAGAGCTATTTCAGCTGCTTTGTGAAAAGATGCTGATGAGAGCTGCGAGACAACCAAAACAGTAAGCTGATGGAGGCTAAAAACGCTTTTTTAGAGCTGAGTGGAACATCATACAGTCATTTCACCTATTAGTAATATAACAATAATGATGGGATCAGCCATCTTTGCTACCTTTCTCTTAAACCTCTACTTATGATTGTGACTCCATACATTTGCTATTCAGTTTTAAACGCAGTGAGTAAGAGACTATTTTTGAAACTATAAATAAATAAGAGCAGGGCTGTTCCCCTCAGGAGCTGACTTACAACCTGGACCTGGTTGGAACATAGTGTTATTGCTGTGCCACAGTCTCGTCAGAGTTGGAGATTTATCATGATGAGTTTGAGCGCGGCGGCTCTGCTCCGGCGAAGTCTAATAAATAACCATGACGGACTGAGAAGAAATAACGCACCTCGTATTCGGCGCTTTGTATCGCGACGGAATACATCATTTAAACATGCGAGACAATTGCTGTGACCCTCAGGTGTAACTCCTTTGCAGATGTGAACGTAAGCATGCACAAACCAACGGGCGAGTAGCCCAGCAGACAAAAACAGAAGCAGGCGCTCAGACGTGCGCCTGCAATTACACAAGCACTTATATATATATATATATATATATATATATATATAGAGAGAGAATCAAAAGACGCGTCTCTTTCACCCCACCGCACACAGACAGTGAGTGGGCCTCTGAAAGCATCCCTTCAAAAAAATAAAAAAAAAATAAAGCCCAGTCAATGGTGTATGAACGTCTGCGCCGATGAGTTCATGCATTCATGCGCAAGTTCAGACACCCAAACACACAGCTTTGCAACCAGACAAGCGAAGGAGCAGAGGTGTAAAATCCAAGTCATGAGTTCTTTTATTTTTCCCCGGAGGAACAAACAGGGAAGCAGAAGCTGTATTACCTCCTTCTTATCTTCCTTTTTGCAGCTTTGGTTGTTTTGGCATTATTATTTTTCTTTATTTTTTGCCCCGTTGCTTTCCCCTCTCTGTTCCATAGTGTGCTAAGCATTTTGCTCTACATTTAAATATTATCATGTGCTTTATTTGTGCAGTGAGTGTAAATGTTTGATCTCGGTCTTGTTTTTTCTCGTAGACTAAATCCGTTGGTGTGTATCGTTGTTGTGACAGGCCCGTTTTATGCAAATCTCTATAATTTAATCCTAATCAGTCAACGTTTGTGTGCGTCCTCCGCGCAGACGACGGGCCGTACCAGCGAGACCCGCCTCCTCCTCCTCCTCTCGGCTCTTCCTCCACATCCAGCGCTCTGTTGGAGGAGCGCAGGAAGAGCCACATCCCAGAGGAGTTTGCAGGCCTCCTTCATGGATCTTCCCCGGCGTGTGAAACGCCCGATACACCGTACCATCTTTACAGCCCCAAACCCCGAAAATATGCCTCCACAGACGTCCAGAGCAGCCTGGTGCAGAACCCGGAGTTCAGCATCGTGATCGGAGGCGGACCCGCTCAGATCTTCTCCAGGACTGGGAGCGATTTGTCGCCTCAGAGGGCCGCAAGCCCCTCCCAGAAGCCACAGGTGGTGTACCGGACTATCTTCCACACTAGGGTCAACCAGGACCAGGACCGACCCAGGAACTGCGAGCAGGTGGATCCGCCTTGTGGCTGGTCTACACTGGGCCACCCCCCCTCCTACTCCTCTGGTCAAAACGGCGAAGTTCCAGAGTTACGGGGGATCCAGACAGGAGGTGTGCCCAAGGGTAGTTCAGTCGGTGCTGGCTACGAGGAGAGGGCCTGCACCCTGGGGAGGATGAGGTCCATGCCCCGCAGTGTGTTGGACCTGCAGCTGTCCAAGTCTCTGTCCAAGTCTGATTCCAACCTGGTAGCTGTATCTCCCATACAGGTAAGTTGTTGCTAACAAGTCTCAGCTTTGATGTGCAACACAAGTTTTGACCCTGATTTATAACATAAAGCATTTACAGTATGTTGCAATATGAAGGTGAGTTAAATCTTTAACACTGTCTCTTTTTTCTCTGATGTTCCGCCTCTCTGAGACATTTCTGTAAGAGGCCAAGGATAACATAAAAGTCTCTTTTATCGAAAGTTCAGAAAAAGTTTCTCTTTTTAATAAAAGTTCAGGTCAGCACAGTTAGCTGATCTCAGTTAGCAACGAGAGCAAATGCATTTATTGCAAATATTCAGTTGTATGAATTATGCAGCCGTGGGGATGGTTAGCATCTTGCTGTATCATGCTGGCTGACTTCAGAAACCAGTGCGACCAATTAGACGCCTCACTAATCTGGGCCACAGTGCTCCGTGCTGCGCGGCAACATTTTATGAGACTTCTTCTTTAATTCGTTGCAAATAAATCATAAGCCAAATACATAGTCTGTTTGATGAAAAACATGCTCCATTGTAGATGGAACTTTAATGAGCACTGAAAGAACTGGTTACAGTTTATGGTTGTCCAAAATGTTAAGGTTAAAATATCGGACAAGCTTTGCATGTCATAGTTTGATTATGGGTGGGAAACTAAATGTGATGGTTTTGGCCGTGTCTAGGAGGAGCATGGCTGGGGGTCTGGATCTCGTGGCCAGGGGCCTGGAAGTCCCAGCCCAGGAGAGGGTGCCAGCCCGGGGGGAAGACTGGAGAGAACGCCCTCCTTCACTGCTGAGTGGGAAGAGGTAGGAATGGGGTTTTAACTGATGCTTCGGATCAATTGAGATGGAGGGAAAGTGGTCCGATTTACAGAAAACTAGAGGGGAAACGTGTCTTCTTTTTAATCACTTAGGTTAATCAGTTCATTTCACTGAGACACTACATGCTAGTAAAATTGAAGCATCTCTGCAGGGGGCAGTCGAATCCTCTGTGCACTCAGATCTACAGTTTTTCCTCCCTTTCCTCCCTCAAGGAGCCCCAGTGCTGGTTTAACATTAATTTCCTTCTGTAACCAGCACTGGAGCTGCAGGACTGACCAGATATAAGATAGATAGATAGATAGATAGATAGATAGATAGATAGATAGATAGATGGATGGATGGATGGATGGATGGATGGATGGATGGATGGATGGATAGATAGACGTATACTTTATTTATGCCCAGACGTAAGAGAGAAAACGCTTTCTGTTTCAGAGGTGGGAGAGCGGAGGTCGAGGGTGCTGTGTGTTTTGGTCTCGGTGTGTTTGTGCCCGGGGCCCCTTCGGTACCAAAGGGCCACTGACCCAGATGTAATCCATTAGCTGGACGCCACTGTTGGATTGCCCCTTCATAAACACTTTGGGTCACAGACGCATTAGCTTCTGCTCACTGGCCATCATTCACACCACAGACAACACACACTGTTTGCAAACCGATGCATGTTTACACCCTGAAAATAAAGAATCTCATACCTTTTTATTTCCCAATATTCGTCTATTTTTAAAATAATGCTTAATGCATGCGAGTGAAAGTACATTTGTGCGTGCCGGTCCACATTTGCATGTTCATGTTCATTAGTTCCTCAACACAGCTCATAACTTGCTGATGGTGATGAATTACCATATGGAATTTCCCATAATCCTCGGCAATTAGGTTGACCTTTCCTGTTTAATTGCGTGGTGCGGGATGCGAGATAAGATGGCTTCAGGGAAATTGTGGAGTGATGAATGGGGAATTCACCGGCAAAAATAACAAAAGTTGCTGTATTTGCAGCACATGCCCAGGAATCGGTCGCTTTATTAGCACAAGAGTCATGAGGGGATGCCCCAGAACAGTCAATGATCTGAAGATATCCGTACTCATTAGTGCCACAGGCAAGGTAGTTCCTGTATGTTACATACGTGTGCTTTCATCTGGCTTTACCTTGAAAATTGCTGATTGTTTGTGGTTATTTGGATGGTAATTAACAGCCTGAAGCTAAGTCTGTACAATGTGTTTAATCTAGAAAACCACAGCGCTGATGGGTCTGTTAAATTGTCCTTCGGGTATATAGCTTTGTTCTTATGTTTCTTATTTTTAATAACATTGTAGTCATCAAACCAATTATTGCGATCTGGGCATGTGGCGACACTGCTACACACGTTTTAAACAAACCCACAGGTTAGACAAACCTTTTTTTTTGGAAGAGAAATTGAGGCAAATGTTAAAATAATTGCCTGAACTGTCCGTTGTAAACAGCCAGACATATTTGTTGTATTGTAATGTTTGTATATTCAGACCGACTTCCAGTTTTCTTGTTCAATGAGGCTTCGTTAACAACATTTAATGAGAGTTCGCTTTCGGTTTATCCTCCAAATAAAGTGGATAAGACAAAATGGCCGTGTGATCATCGGACTTTATCGTAGCGATGTACAAAAATAAGTTGTAGCTATTGCTTGAAATAGCATTAATGAAGCAGAGTTGGATACTTACTCATTTAATCCTTTGTTTATATAAACCTCTTGAGAAATGCAGCTTTAAGCTATCTTTTCATCTTCAACATACCGTGACAGTTTAGCCTCTAGGTTCCATATTACAGGTACATTAGTGTGCAGCAGTTATGCCGAAATTGCTCGCTGTTTATCCAGCTATTAACAAAAAGGCCACCGTCGTGGCCCGCTAGCTTGTAAACGCTGTTTGCATCCATCAGACCTGGCCTTTTAAACGCCGGTCTCGGGCGCATTTCGCAGCAGTGCTGGTTCTCTCTGACCTGTGGTGAGCCAGCGGCCCTGACAGGTGGACGGATGTGCAGGTCCCATAGTTCAGTGGTTAGCAGCAGGTCCGGGGTCTGTGATGGCCGATCGACAGCCAGACACTAATGAAGCCACTGAAGCTCCCTCCATCTGTCTTCCTCTTCCTTCATCTCTGCTCTGTCTTTAAGTTTCCTGCTAACACATCTTTTCCCCCTCTGCTTCTCCCTGTTTTTTCCGTTCACAGGGGGAATGACTGACATCCAGCGAGCTGGCAGGCGTAATGATCATGTTCTGTGACACTTGAATCCAGAAATAGGGGTTCGCCTTATTACTGGAAAATGGCTTTCCCTTGAACATGCTCTCTAACTCTGGTTCTGTCTCTCTCGCTCTCTCTCTCTCTCTCTCTCTCTCTCTCTCGCTCTCTCTCTCTCTCTCTCTCTCTCTCTCTCTCTCTCTCTCTCTCTCTCTCGTTTGTTCAGATCGACAAGATTATGAGCTCTATTGGTGCAGGAATAGGCAGTGGATTGGACATCAAGGAGGACACCACAGGTAAAATACACACAAGTATGTATGTGTGAGCATGTCACTACATCTGACTTTAGAGGACAATTCAGGTTTATTACTACTTGGATCTTAGTTTAGTATTTTTTTTTGGCCATCGCTGCGCGATAACGCCGCACTCACCAAAGTAATTGCTGTGATCTGGGGACACTGCAATGTTTTTACAATGAAGTCCAACGCGGCAATAAACAGAAGCAGCCGGATTAGCAGATAGCGACCAACTGTTTCCCCTCAAGGGATTCAAATATAATTTCTGGGATAGAAGAAGAAAAGCATTGCAACACAAAATTCTATTTGAGGAAAAAAAGATTCCGTTCCTCTAGTCTTTGCCTTTTTTTTTTTCCGGTTAATTTATTACTAACCCACAGACACATGCAACTATTGACGATGGCTTGTTGGTAGAAATTGCTACAAGCCACAAAGGTTAGGAACCACTGTGCCATGGAGCCACAGACAGTCAACACAGGGGGCTATGGGATGCGGAGGAGCAAAGTGGCACACATAGACTGCATTGACATTAGAAAGCAGACACGGGAAAGGTAGGTAAACATCCTTGATGCTCACTGGTTGACAGGAAGCCTGCGACCAGATCTTGTTGAGCTCATTGATTAATAACTGAGAGGCGGAGCCACAGAGAAACGACGACTGATAATTGTCTCCCCTGCTTAACTTGCGCTAAAAGCTTCATTCGTTATAACCAGAAGGAATGATGGTAAAAAAAAAACAAGACCTGAATTGAAATACATCAGTGTTATCCTTTCAGTTAAATGAGTGCATGGGTGAGTCTGCTTTTTGACTTTCTTGTGCGCATTAAATCCCAGTTTTTTGTTTCCACCTGCATGCCTTGAATCCACGCTACTCATCTCTATTTACTGCGTCCCCCCCCCCCCCCCTCTCCCCGTGGTAACTCCCCCATCCTCCACCTCCTGATCCCCTCGCCTCCTCCTCACCCCCTCTCTCTCTTTTCATCTACGAATGCAAAGCCTCTGCTAACCATGGTTACCACAGGGAGAAATCCTGTTTGTGCCAATGCAGGACCCCCCCCCCCCCACCACAACAATGCACACATAGCTACACCACAGCACACACACACACACACACACACACACAGACAAACACGCACATATAGATGCGGCTGCATAGATACACTCTGCACGGTGTGCGTGTGCGTGTGTGCGTGTGTGCGTGTGTGTGTGTGTGTGAGTGGGATGGAGACCGGCTTCTTGCAGACAAAGAAGCTGGAGCTGTTGTGATGGCTATTATCAGCAGAGCGAGCTAGATATATAGAGAGCGGCAGGGTGACGATCGACACCGTGAGAGGAGATAGAGACAGGAGGTAGACAGAGGAAAGTGAGAGAGAGAGAGAGAGAGAGAGAGAGAGAGAGAGAGAGAGAGAGAGAGAGAGAGAGAGAGAGAGAGAGAGAGAGGAGAGAGAGAGAGAGAGAGAGAGAGAGAGAGAGAGAGAGAGAGAGAGAGAGGGAATGAAGGAGGAAAGCAGTGCTCAGAGAGAGGAGAGAGAGCGAGGAGGCTGCAGAAGCATACAGATGAGAGTGGGAGTACTTGATAAAGAGAAATCTACAGCGCAGGCAGCTTCTCTCTCTTTCTCTCTCTCTCTCTCTCTCTCTCTCTCTCTCTCTCTCTCTCTCTCTCTCTCTCTTTTACACACACACACACACACACACACACACACACACACGCTCGAGGGAGCAGCCAAGCGAGCGCAACAGCTGAAAAAGAAAGCGGCTGCTGTGCCGTGCGCGACAAACACACAGCCAGCCTTCTTTTGCTTGCGGATCTGTACCTCCAATCTTATCCAACACCCATCTCTGGCAGGATTTAACCCCAGGACGGTAGCCGTTTTCTGGATACAACTTCAGCTTTCAAGCCCTTCGCATCCTCCCTCTGGCTGGATTCAGAGAAAGCAACATCTGGACGCCTTCACCTACCCCTTACCCGCTTGCACCCTTGCATGCTGACCCTCTCCATCCTCACCATGCCTCTAGCCTAGCCTCCACTTCCTCCTTGTCCTCCTCCTACTTTCTCCACCCCCCCCTCTCCCCCCTCCCACCCCCACCCCTCCCCTTCTACCTGCCTCCCTTTTATTCTCCTCCTCCTCCTGACTTGCCAAAAGACTCATCAAAAGCATGGCGGGCTCCTTCGACAGCCACATTGCCCGCCATAACATGATGTGGCAGTGCCAGCTGTCTCAGCCGGATTGTCGCTGCTACCGCGTGGACGGCTACTCCTTACTGAAGCGTTTGCCCCTCCACCCCCTCATAGGTCCCCGCTGCCCTCTGCAGTCCGTGGGCCAGTGGCTTGACTCCATCGGTCTGGTCCAGTACGAGAACCACCTGCTGGCCAATGGATTTGACAACGTCCAGTTCATGGTGAGTGTTTGTTTTGGGGGGGGGGGGGGGGGTCTTGGAACTGGGAGTTCAGGATGGGATATCTTCATGCATCTATCTTTCCTTCTGGTTATTTTTTTTCGTCTTTCCTTTAAATGTAACGTGCTTTAAATGTAATCTCGTCTCTCTGTTTGTCCCACCTCCCTCAAAGCTCTCTCTGCTCCCTCAGATGTAGATCATCTTCTCGCCTCGTTTTCTTCACAGTGATTAGCGTGACTAGTTTTGTTCTCCTTCTCTTTCATTTATTGGATTTCCTCCTCTTTGTATCATCTTCTCTCTCATTCTCCCTTCCCCATGATCGCTGCCTCTCCCCACTGATGCCATGTGAGGTCCTCCTACGCACAGAAATCCTATCTCCAGCATCAAGCCACAGGCATTACATGCTCATACTACACTAAAAATGCATGCCAAAAAACATGCTCGTTTCATGGTTTTTGCATACAATTGCACATGAACGTGCAGAGAAACCCAACCACTTGTGTGCTTTGGATGAAGATGCAACCTGAACGTCTGTTTTTGATCCGATGGTCCCTTCATCTACAGTGACGTAGGAAGAGAAACTCGCTGGGTCATTTCGCATTTCGAAAACTCTTTTGATGTTTCTCATGCGTGTGTGTGCGTGTGCGTGTGCGTGTGTGTGCGTGTGTGTGTGTGTGTGTGTGTGCGCGCGCGTGCGCGTGTGTGTGTTAATAAGACTTATATGCACAGGAAGAAGTAGGAAATGAGGAGAAAGTGGAAAAAAAACGAAGAGAAGCGATGAAGTCAAATTGAGAGAAACTGCAGCAGTTGCACAGAGATGGGTGACATAGCAGGGGGATGCTGACTGGAGGAGTTTTGATTTGCAGACCAAAGAGAAATGAAATGTTTTGGGGTTTTAAGACGCAAAGTACTAATATGATTAGAGCATTTTATCAACCAGCAGAGGGGAATGTGTTTTATTTTTGGTAAGGCTGCTAGTGGACTTCATCAGCTGAATGTTCTTTCCTGACATGAGGTCAACTAACGCTGTATGTAGGCATTGGTATTTATGCAAATGTGCATTCTGGTCCTCCACTCAGTGTGACCTGCATCTCCTTCCCGTTAGTTACCGTGGCAACAGGATGAAATCACAGAATCTCTCTGTTTATTTCTTCACGTGTTTCTCCATCACATGGTCAGGCCATACTTCACAAGCATTATGAAAGCTAAGGTTGCTAATCTTGAGAACCCGACAAGAGTACCGGCAGAAGAACCCAGCCCAGTGTTGCCAACTGTTCTCCAATGAAAGTAGCTAGCAGCACCAGCTTCAAAAGTCGCCGAATCTGGCAAAAGAGTCGCCAAGACTTCAGGCCTCCCTCCAAAGCCGCCACCCCCAAATTATCATCCTGAAGGTAAACAACGAACACGGCTGTTGTTAGCACTCACAGATGTCAAGCTAGCAGCTTGTGGAAGGCTCCTGTGGCGCGTTATGACTGCACAGGCAGAGTTCATGCAGGCAGGTATGTAGGCTAGGTTAGCCCCCCTATTATTTTCCCATATCAATCAGTCATGCTCCTAACACAACAGCTCCCTGTCCTCCCTCCTTATTCAAAATGTTTGTCCCTTATGTAAAGTTTTATTGGCATGATGCTATGTTGAAAAAAGATGTTGCCATAGCATATAGATTAAAAAAAAAGTGATGATATTTAGAGCAAGTGGAGTGAAAGCACTAGTTACTGATCACATGAAATATAGGGAAAAGAGAGTAGAGAAGTACAATACATCTTAAATAGGGAAACATTCTCTATATTACTATGATTATTTGTGCACAGTACTACCTCCAACACAAATTCCACAGATTCCACTGGTCTTTAATCTGTGCTAACTAAATCAAACCTTTTTGTTTTTGTTTTTGGCCACTCTGTGGCAGCTCAACAAGCTCTAAGAACAATGAGATGCTATCGCATAACTGTGTAATGGCAGACACACGTAGCATTCATTTAGGAGTGAATGAATAGTCCAATATTCACCCTCCTCTTCTGTTTTGGTTTCTACCAATGCCTGAAGGAAATGGCTGGCTCTTAAGCTGCTACAAAAAAAACAAACAAATGCCATAAAACCAAAACAATGAGCAGAAAGAGCCTAAAATGCTTTTTATCATTTATCACTTTACCAAATGTAAATATTATATAACATAGATTAATGCAGCGGTAATTTAAAACCGTGCTTGAATCAGACGTCACTGTTCACGTTGTTCAGTTCACAGGATTTCTTACTTTTTCACAAAATCCCGAAAATACAGTGAGGGGATTCACAACAATCTCATGTAAACTAAATTAGGTATTTGCAGAGATCATGTCTTCCAAATTTCTGTCTCATATTACATCAAAATACATTTTTTTGGTCTTTTTTCTTAGTTGTCTCTTGCTGTGTCTTAATGAATGAGACAAAAAAAGGAATCATTGCTGCAGCTCTGTGAGTGTCCAAGCAACCGTTATCACTTATAAAATGACATTTTCTCTATCAGTAATGTCCCCAAAGGTGAACCCTCCCATCATTTACACTCCTTCCTCTTACACTCACATGCCACCATATCGTTTTTTACTCCCGACACTTTTTTGGCATGACTTCAGAGAGACTTGGGGGATTCTTCGGTCTCCTGGCCTCGCCCCTCTTGTCTTAAAATGTTTCTCAATAGCTCCGTCATCTCCTCTGAAAGGCCTTTGGATACAATTAATATTGAAAAGAGCTGAGATGAAACAGCCTTACAAACATCATGGTGACTTCAAAGTCCCTTTTGTGGCTGGGCCTCTCTCCGGGTCTTTCTCTGTTGAAAGTCTTTCTGGCGTCCCGCTTGGAGTTTTTAACCTCTTTTTGTTTGTTGTTTTTGATTAAACAGGAAGACATTTAATACATACGCAGGGATTACATTGGTATTTTGCGGCGCTCCTTTTTTATCGTTAGCTGTGGATTCTTCAAGTAGAGGTTTGGGTCAAATTCATTTCAGCGCCACTCATTTTGGGCAATCAAATTAAATGAAAGATTCAAACTGAAACAAGTCAGCACGTTCGATTTTTTTTTTTTTTGTTTTGTTCTGTTTTTCACTTCAGGGTCAGTTCATGTGCAGAACTGATTGGTTTGCAAATGAATTTCACCTCGTTTCTGATCTGTGTCAGTGTGTGGCAGTGAAAAGCCACCATGCACTGGAACGTATGTATGAACACATGCACATAAACACGGACCATTCCAGTCTACCATTAACCATTCACCACTAATGGGGGTCATTAGGGAGGGCGTGTCTGCTCACCTTAACCAGCTGGTAGAGGACAAACGCTGCTGGACTTAGTGGTTGTTATGGAGACGTCGTTCGATATGAAGGACACGGGATGGAGACTAATCTCCCCCATTTCAAATGACTGTACATGAATGTATATATGTGAGAGAGAGGGTGGGTGGGTGGGTGGGTGGGTGGGGGGGGGGGGGGGGGGGAGTAGACAGACACTGGAACTGAACAAAGAACAGCCACAGCCCACATTAGCTTTCTCTCTAATGTCTGTTAAGAAACAAAGCGGCTTGTCTGGCACTTTTAATTTGATTACATCAAATACTTTAACATAACATGGTGACAGCAGAGGGCCGGAGAGATAACATAACAAAACTATTCCATACACAAATTAATAAGTGGAATACATAGTAGATTTTTGGGGAACTGTGTTCGTTTCTACGATTGAGGCGTTTCATATAACATAGTTTTTCAAATAAAAACTTGATTATTGCAGCTTTAAAAGAATTCTATTTCCTCGTTATTCATTTGGAATCATGCTTCGGGCCTGGTGAACGTAAACCCAATATTCACTTTGTATTGGCTGTGTTTATGAACTCGTATGTGAATTATCCGGCTATTAGAGGGTTTTTTTTCGCTGAAATCGGCAGCCTGCTGCGTCTGGAAACGATGCTGATGAGAACAGTGAGACTGAACCAAAACAGTGAAGGGATGACTAATTGTTATATCAGTTGGATTTTGACTATTAAACAGTTTTCATTGCAAAGTCTGGCTTTGTGTGTTCCTCCAAATGGATGTAATCAGAAAATGGGTTGCATGTGACAGAGAGCAGTGTCTCAAGATGTTCAGAGCTACTTGACTGTGGATTTTAGCCATCTTTATGAGCCGAGTCGGTAGTAAAGAGAGCCAATTCACCTTGCTTAGTCCTCTGTCTGCAGTCACACTGTGCCTGTTAACGCTCATCATTACCATCAAACCGAAAGACACTCCTCGGTAAACACGGCATGCTAGCGTTGAGCCTTAGAAATGTGACCGGAATAGAAGTGGAAGGAAGAGAGAGATGGAGGTCGGAAGTGGAAATGATAAGATTAAGTACGGTTCGTTATCGCTCGCTTGAGAGATGGATACTAAAGAAGCTCTTGTGAGAGTCCCATAAACTGATGCTTTGTGGACTGTGGAGGCGCTGAGACACACGAACAATTTACAAAAGAATTTAATATAAAAACTCCTTTATCGGGATCTTTTTTTTACTTGCTTTCAGGCAGCACAATGAATTGAAAGAAAAGATAGAAGCCATTTGATAAAGACAAAAGGAATTGCAAAGACGAATGGGGGGGGGGGTGCGGCGCTAGATAGACAGCAGCAATGAGGAGATAAAGCATGATGTGATGCAGCGAGTGCTAAAGAAACTGACGCAGATAAGAGCAACAGCGAGGTAGTGAAATGAATGAAACAACAATATTTGAAATGAAACATTGTCAATATTCATTTTTCATTCAAAAGTGGCGCCTCTAATCCTCCTTATGAAGGAATTTATTTCATCCTGGAAGGGAAATCCTTAAGCTGCTACCAAGTTTCACGTATGAAACACAGATAAAGTTTGTAAAGAAACCAAGACGCGTTTTGAATTACCGACCAAAAGTGAAAAGTGAGGACGGAGAAGAGATGGTTTGAATAGCAAGTAAAGAGAGAAGCATCGTTATAATGAGAACAAAGGAGAAGTTCTTTGATAGCGACGGAGGATGATGGCAAACGAACGAGAGAGGAAAGGCGAGGCGTGAAAGGAACAGAACGGAGAAAGAGCAAGACGCAGGAGGCCGAGCGTTGCAGTACTCCACTAAGCCCGTTGGTGCAGATAATGGCCTTCACTGCCATCACTGAATATCAATGTTTTGCTCCATCTTTAGTTTTACCTCAACCTCCTAACTGGTGCATGAATTCAAATTCCTGTGTTTGAGACCCACTGAGGCGATGTTTTTAAGGTCGAGGTATCGCAGGCTAACCACAGGCCGGTGGCAATTTTTTATCAACGCAGCGGATGCTGAACGGTAGTCGCCGCCAGCGAAATAGATTGTTAGCGTTCATGCCAGCTCTGCATACCAAGTGTTTGGGAATTCACCAAACGTGTGCAAGATAGAATAACTCACAATAAACAAAACAACCAATGTAGGCTTTAGGAGGATGAGTTGAGCCTCAAAAACGTTTGTTTCTGTCGGGGTTTTTTTTTTCTCTCGTTAATCCTCATTCAGGTAATATCGACGTATCCATGTGATGTTTATCCCCTGATCTATCATGTGCAGTTGGAAATAGCAGATATGGGACAAACATAAGGTAATGTTAAGACAGAAAGGGGAACAGGGCAGGATATGTTTGGAGATAGAAAGAACAAATGTGAAGGAACTCTGTCTCTTTCTTTCAGGATCCCAACAGGGAGCAATTATAGTCATGCCTTTGAATCCCCCCCCCCATAGCCTGCTCTGCTGTGACTCTGTGAGTTATTACTCTAACTCTAACTCCAACGTCGGCTTTGCTCTGGACTCTTATTAATCAGCCTGGGAGCTGATCTATGAACTGCACTCTTCTCGCA
Source organism: Cebidichthys violaceus (assembly GCF_023349555.1). NCBI lineage: Eukaryota > Metazoa > Chordata > Actinopteri > Perciformes > Stichaeidae > Cebidichthys > Cebidichthys violaceus. The sequence goes on from NW_027176384.1 coordinate 11,250,596, forward strand.
GAGGTCCGGGGCGCACAGGTTGGTGAGGAGAGTGTGGAAGGGATACGTTTAGCCACAGGATCGGCCCAATCTGCTGCCTGAGGTTTCATGGCGCCGGGACAGAGTGGTGGAGCCCCGGAGACAAGAGTTCTACTAATGAGCCTGCAGCAACGTAGTTCACTTTAAGGGGCTGTACTGTCCAAAGTGTATTGACATTTTAAACTTGCTTTCATCAAGGTAAAGTTTAGAAACATGCCAGGGGATTTAAGTCAGCAAAAAAAAAAAAGAAGATGACAAACTAATTTGGCAATAAAACGAGAGCATGGATTAACCATGTGCTTGTTTATCCTTCGGTGCTCATGGATTAATAAATTAAGATGAAAAAATGATTTGGAAGCAGAGTAAAGATATGGACCTTTATTTTACCTTTATTTATTCAGGAAAAGCCCACTGATATTTTGAATCTGTTTTACAGGCGATGGTCCTTGTCCTGGTCATTAAAGGTACTGCAATAAGTCATTGAATCTTTCTACCCACTAAATAAAAGCCCTGATGGTACGGGCCATGTTGCAATAAGAGAGCTTAAAACACCCACATAAGAGTCCTAATGTCCTGTTTGATCTTCTTGATTGTTAAGGGATGTAATTATGTGTGAGGATAAAGTGCAGGTTAGGCGAATGTTTTTGAGCTGTAGTTTGTGTTTTCAAAAATCAAAGACTTACGCAGCTGCCACCTGCTAAAGAGGCGTGTGTATATACATGTGTGTATATATATATATATATATATATATATATATATATATATTCAAGAAGTCTAGTAGTAGTAACGTCTCTGTGTTGTCAACAACTGTTAAATCAAATAAAGAAAGTACACATCAATTATATTTTAACAATTTTCAAATTGAACTGGATTGATTATAAATAATACATAGAAATACATAAATAAATGTTCTTCTCATTTCAAGTAAAATAAGGGCTGGATTAAAAAATAACTGACATAACTGAAAACTTAAAAAAAAAATGTGCATCTTAATAGGAAATGGTGCATAGTTACAAAATCATTTCACCTCAGGTTGATAGCAGACCATCTCAAGGTTTCACTGTGATTTTGAAGGGCTTTAATTTTGAAATGCTACATCAGAATGTCCTGGTTCTCTCTGAGTGACACCTTGAGGTGGTCTACTTTTAACCTGAGGTGAAAATGATTTTGTAACTATGCACCATTTCCTCTTAATAATCATCACGGTCTCTGAACATATGAGACACACTGGTTTTAAACTGTCAGTGGGAAGAATTGACCTATAAGAGTCTGTTCATTCTTGGTTAAAGACTCTGGTCTCTCTGGTCTCTCTGACCACTTTCCTCTTTTTGGAGAACGTCATTGTGAAACAACTTCTCTGACTCACGTAATTATTCTCCTGCCCTTCGTTCTCTTTCCTCGTCTCAGTGCCGTAAAGGCTGGAAAAGCTGCGCCGGTTAAAATATAGGCGCTCCGTCGGATACAACGGCGTCTGGGTCCGGATCCGGACCGCGGTCTGCCTATTAGTGACCCTCTGTCCTAATGTGTTACATTTTCTGAGGTTTTCCAGCATATTCATATTTGTTTGTGGAGATCAACACATTCATGGGCGAGAAATGCCCAGTATAAAACTTCAGGACCTGCTCAGATGGGTTGCTCAAGGGCTCTTCAGCAGTTAGATCTGAAAGCTTCAGTACATATATCCACTCATATTTATTTGTTGTTTGTCAGGTCTTGTCAAGATTGTACACTGGGCCAGTTCAAAGCCCTCCAGTTAGAACGTAAATGGCTGGTAATTAATTATGTGGTTATCTAGTATCTTATGCTAGCAGATATGGGGTTTCAAAAGGAAAGTGATTTTTCTGGTGAAATGTTCCTCAGGATACTGCATTGAAAAACTAAACGAAGGGTATATCTTACTTAGAATTAAAATGTCACATCATCGGAGCCAACTGTCCTTTTGGAGGGCCCACAGTGGGGGGGGGGGAAAGTAAAAAAAAAAAAGCAGATATCTACTCTCTACCTGTTTCCCCCCTTCATTCATCACTGATATTAGTTTGACAGGAAGGAGATGGATTGACAGGTGTAATCCTTCAATCCTACACCAAAGCGTGTGTGTGTGTGTGTGTGTGTGTGTGTGTGTGTGTGTGTGTGTGTGTGTGTGTGTGTGTGTGTGTGTGTGTGTGTGTGTGTGTGTGTGTGTGTGTGTGTGTGTGTGTGTGTGTGTGTGTGGTCCTCAACATGCCTCCAGGCTGCTCTCACAGTCCCTCACCTCCTTCTATATCTTGACCATCATTGTGGTGATTAGCTTGCTGTACTTCTTCACTTCTGTCAGAATCTATACAGTATATCTGGTGGTTCTTCAGGCTGAGACGGATCTTCTCTATCCGGCCTTTTCCTCTCTGCACCTTTCCTCTAATTATCTGTGTGCATGAAGACTCTCCTGCCGACCCTCTGGGGGTCAGATGACTGATAGGCTTCTTAATGTTTTTCCATTGGATTATTGAAGGTGAAACTGTGTGTGATACCCACACAGTGTGTGTGTGTGTGTGTGTGTGTGTGGGGGGGTCTTAAATAGGAATATCAAACTTGTCGTCTACTCCATTCTATTGATTGTAGCTTTGCTTCTTATTTTTCATTGCTTTCCTGTCTTTTCTCAGTCATGTCCTCTGATATATTACTCACAGATTGCTGTCTTTGAAGCCTTATTGTTTGAAAATAAATCTGTGGCAATCTCCGGTTATTGCCATTGTAGTAGAGTGTATGTTGTTGCGCTAAATCATAGAAACTCCTACAAAATGCTTTTTGGATTTAGTGGAGACTTTGGCTCCATCAGTGTGAGTTTACTGATGTGGGGGTGTTAGAAATATTCACGAAAGCATCGGGAAGGCGCACGGACATCCGCAAATGGTTCGAAGTGCTGAGTAATAATCTGCACAAAAAGACAAAATAATACCCACACTTTGCTTTCCCGATCCCATTTCTTTTTTATTTCTTCTTGACTGCTGTTTAACCACCTGAATAGGACCATTTGCTGTCAAAAAGTTGTTGTTTTTTTGGTCTTTTTATTCATTTTTTTACTCCAAATTGTCAAGTTCGACTTATGCATTTTCTCCTGTTATGGTCAAGTGGTGAACGGGTACCCGATGGACTGAACTGTCAAAACAAAATGCATTAGAAGCCAAGACGGTTTATAGCTGTCATACAAATATCAGACAGCTCTCCACACAGCCATTGGTTTGTATTCATTCCTGTGCAAAAAGACAACTATTACCACACTTTTGGAATTTGCATGTGTTTTGTAATTCACCGTGTATTTTAATCAGCAAGATTATTGAAACTAGGTGATGCACCGCAGACTTTTCAAATCAATCTGCATTTAAAGTGGATTACCATGTAATGATAATTGAGCTAAAACCAGATGCATACTTGATGTTCACTGTGATGGATTACAAACCTCAAGTGAGCTTTCAGAGTCTGGGACTTGATTATCGAACAAGTGTGGCGGTAAATGGAAAAACAATGGCCGCCTAGAATGGAAGGGAAAGCACATCTAAAACGGTACAGCGTGCATTCAAGAATGGTCAACAAAAATACAAAGCTTTCTTGATTCGTAGTGAAGGAGCTAAAACCTGCAACAACATTGTAGTTGCGGTATATAAATGAGCCAAATAAACCGCTGATACTACAAACTTTTACTACAGGAGAACAGAACGAAAATGATGATCTAATACAAAAACAGACCTTGAGCATTGAATTGGTAACTTCTGCGTGTTCTGTGTTAAGTTCTGCTTTTTTTTTTTTATTGTTGTTGTCTTTTTTGTTTTTTTTCAGAGAACTGTCTGTAAAAGGCATCCTATGCATTATTAGCTCTGGGTGGGACAATCCTGCAGAAAATCCTGCACAAATCCTAACCTTAGCTGTTGTGGTTTTTTTTTTTTTTTTGCTCTGCAGGGCAGCAATGTGGTGGAAGACCAGGACCTGCTGGAGATAGGGATCCTCAACTCGGCCCACAGACAACGGCTCCTGCAGGCCATACGGCTGCTGCCCAGGGTCAGTACCGCAGCTGCTCGAACACTCCGACGAGTTTAAGACCGCAACGTCGACATGATACAAATGTTAAGTGCTGACGTGCACATATAGCTGCAGACAATCTGTTCGTTTAGGATAAAAGGAAATGATGCCAGGTAACTGCTCACTCTTCGCTGAGTCTAAATCCACATCGTCGTGCATCTGTAAAATTCACGCACAGATATAGACGCACTTGGATCTTTAATTTGTCCCGGAGAAGAAGGCCAACAGCTGCTTGAAAAGGGGACCAAGAGCTGTTTAAATAAGACGACAGATACTTACATAGAGACACATAGTGTGTGTGTGTGTGTGTGTGTGTGTGTGTGTGTGTGTGTGTGTGTTCAGAGAGAAAGTAAGATCAAAGGCGTGGAACTGGAGTGAGAGCAGTAAAAAGGAGTCTGCAGTGGAGTACAGACAGAAAAGAGAGACTCTGAGGCTCAGCGATGAGCAGGTTTCATACAAACTTTGATCTCCAGTCAGCACTTTCCTCTTCTCATCCCCCCTAAATCTTCCAAAACATTGTAAAAAAAAAAAAAAAAAAATGAAACCTTTAACTTTTGCCTGCCGTCACACACGTAGACAAGCGCATGCTCGACTTGAGGTGGAGGACGTGGGATGTTTGTTTGAAGCACCACAAGCTCTCTGAAGCAGGTTTGACTGTGAAAATGAAAGTGAATGAATAATGTGCTACACTATCTTAAGCCACTAACCCCCTGCTGTCGGCGTCCTATTCTCAAAAGTTACGCTTGTGTTTTCTTGTTTGCTAGAAGTTATAAAGTTGTGCTCTGTCTTAAAAAAAACCCTAAAAAAAAACACTCTTTTAGAGCTCAGATCTTCAACATAAAATAAATCTTTAATGATCCCCATGTAGAAATGTGGCTGCTGCAGCAGAATAAAGACAGAAAATGAATAAAGTGCAGTGCAGCAATAAAATATAGGGTAAACAGAATTCAAACAGCTGTCATGTTATATAAGAAATATGTATTTAGGCTGTAATGTACTTTGCATTTGAACAGAGCGCACAAGCTGTTCTAAGCTACAAAGCTCCAGGTCAAAGGTAGTCTACCATATGGCAAAACACAGCCAACGTTCCCGTCTCCTCGCAGTGTCTCCTGTATTCATGAGAACATGGCGGAAAACAAATTTGTGTCTTAAAACCTCCCAAGCAGCAGGTGCACCGAGTTTTCCAGAAATATGCTCAGCAGTTCAGGATAAAGTCTTGTATAAAAACCAAACTGTAATAAGATGTTAAATGATACAGAACTTGAAAGATCACTTCTCTGTCCGCACTGCAGGTGCGACCCGTCGGTTACGATGGCAACAACCCCACGTCGGTGGCAGAGTGGCTGGAGTCGTTGGAGCTCGGCGACTACACCAAGTCTTTCCTCATCAACGGCTACACGTCCATGGAGCTGGTCAAGAAGATCTGGGAGATCGAGCTCATCAATGTAAGTCACACGGTGATTTTCACTTCCTACGTCTGCGTGCGGTCCTGGAAAAAAAAAAAAAAAAATGCGAATTTTAAAGGACGAGGTTGGTGATTGTTTTCTTGTTGCCAAAAAAAATTGCACGAAAAGACCAAAGTTTTGTCTGTGTATCCAAATCCTGATTAATCTCCTTACTCTGTGAGTCAATACCACATACTTAACTTAAATAATACTCACCAGTGCATCACGTATGTATTAATCCACAGCTGAAAATAGTCCCCGACAATTGCTAAATACAAGCTTGACTGTTTTTGAAAATGACTTAGACTTAAAAAAAAATACAACTATATAGTTGTAACCTGTCTTTAAAGGGGCATTCCATTAAATGTTTACACATGTAGATCAGTATACTTCAGCTTCTGTAGTCTGAGGAAACAACTAAGAAAATCTTATTAGCTTTTTCCAGAGCTTTCAACCACATCTCACGGTCTTCGTCAGTGTTAGCTCAGGTACACAATGTTACGACCAAGGGCTGTGGAGTTTAAACGACGAGGGCATTAACCAGGCAGGAAGGTAGTAATGTAATATGCTGTTGGGTTGCATTATGGGAAATGTAGGAAACCAGGTTTTACCCATATCAGGACTAAAAGTCAGGATATCCCAGCGTCTGCTGTTTCAATTTCGACCATTATTATTATTATTTTTTTATATATGTGTCTCCCTCAAGTCCCCTGACTTTCTGAAAGTAAAATACCAAATTGCTTTACATTTTAATGTCTTCATTAGGAAGGAATAGGCTCGGGGTTGAGCGCCACATATAAAGTTTATATCTATCGATCTATCTATCTAACACATTGTTGGTTTTGGCCTTTTCATCGGAATTATAGAAAAGTAAAATATAGAATAACACCAGCCATATCCTTTAACTGATGACTACTTCAAACAAGGCTTATCTGCCAACTGGACTGATAGACACTGGCTTGTTGCCTGAAACAACTTATTTTTCTCAATCAAGTAAAGCAGTCTTGATACTGATCGAGAAATCCCTCTTGTGTCGTCATACAGTATTATTTATTACTCTAAATAAATGTCAGGTCATATTTTCTCCCTCATACTCGGATATTAACTGCACCTTTAAGCAGGGGAGGTTTTTTTATCTTAAAGCTAGGGGTTGGTAACCCTCAAAAACATTTGTGTTACAATTGCTAAAATTGTCCTTAGATCCCAACAGCAATCAATAAATCAAATGCTCTGACGAAATAAAATAAAAAATACGCGGCGTTTGGCTTTCGCAGTTCACTCGGCCCGAATGAATTAATGATTGCTAGACTCAGCAACTTTTGGAGCTCGCGCTTCAAACTACTCGCAGTGGAAAAGACGCTGGGATGAGTTTTCGGGTTGGATAGTTTCAAAAATCGTTCTTACTCCTGCTAGTTTCTCAAGATTACCAACCCAAGCTTTAACTGATGGGTTTCTTTGCGAGAAAGGACAGCAGCGGCACAGCTGCGGCCCTGTGAGGCCGAATGCTTGTTGGTTTCTGTCCTCATCCCTCACTTTGGTGACAGAGGGGATTTGTTTCTCCCACTCAATAAATTGCACTAGAGACTCATACATCAGTAGATGCATAAGCTTTGTCCTTCGCCGTTTTATCTGAAGCAAGTCCTAAGTCGGCGTTAAAGTTCCCTCTGTGGCAAAGTGAGAGTGCCGAAAGTCCGTCAGGCATTTCTTCTCATTAGTGTGCAATTTGCGAGACGAATGCGAATAGAAAGGAGGTGCGTTGTTGCTGTCACAACCTCACTGCATTTCTTTTTGCAGTAATAACAAAGCGAGCAGATAGCTTGCAGCTGCTTTTCCTTGATTCTCTGATTCAGGAGAATTCTCTCCTGTAAATAGCAGTGCTGGGTGGATGATAGCAAGGGTTGACGTTTGAGCTATGTTGTCACAAGTAGTGCAGGTTTTTGATTACATTTTTACCAACATAAAAATCTTCAGTAGAGATGGGGTTTCGGTGCGGCCTGATCTCATCGGAGAGATGTGCTCCTTTTGATGCTCCGAGTGTAACTAAATCATGCTCGATTGCAGAGGGCTGATTTCAATGAGAGGTAGAGAAGAGGAGGGGTGTTTTTCCTTCCCAGCGGAGGATAAAGTGATAAAGTGATGAGTGATCAGCTGGAGGAGGTGGAGAGGGAGTTATATAAGCATGTGGGATGCAAGATGTTTCGCAGCGCTGGGGATACCGCCCACATGCTGCTCTCGTGTGTGTGAGTGTCTGTATGGGTACGTGTTTCTGGATGCATATGTGAGATAGAGAAAGTGTTAATACGTGCTTTTGTGTTGATGCATGCGTTTTTTTAAAATGCGTCACTTTTAAAACACAAGCAACATCAATCTGCTCTCTGCTATGGAAGGCAGAACGGTAACGTCTAAATGACGTGCGCGAGTATTTTCATCCTACAAACTCTTTTTCAGTGCTCTCATTTAGACCTGCGTCTGCATGTAAGTAGGAATATTGTATTGCATAAGGATTACGTCCGCGAGGAATTCCCATGTAGTTGTGAGTGAAGCTGCATTGCAGTGCAGAGTGAAACCACTAGAGGCTGCACAAGCAGACGATGAGAGCAGGAGAATGTTTCCACGTACTTTTGAGCACTGGATTGTTTTTCAAAGCTTCAGTAGGGCCCTTCAGACGATGCGACACATCGAACTTCAACTGTAACACTTCGATGAAGGCATGTTATCATTCCGGCATGCGCTCAAAGCCAGGGCCATAGAGAAATGTTGAAATTTGGAAGAATTTGTGAATTTTGTGGGTCCCTAGTAACTTCAAAGTTCATATTTCCGTTTGATTGTAAACTCACAGGCTGTTTCATGGAATGGACTTTGCAGTGCATGAGTGGGGACAAATAATTTAGCACAACTACTTGCGAGCATAACACAGATAAACAAATGCATGACGAGACCTTTAACCACCAGAGCAGCCGGCAAAAGCTACAGCTGTCTATGAATATATTACTTGGAACTTTTGATATTTTTACAGTTTACAAAAGGAAAAATATTAAATGAAATCAAAGTTACCCTTGACTGGCCTGCAAAGAGCTCTCGCCTCAATCCCATCCAGCATCTTTGGTTACTGCGTGGGTGCAATGTTCAGGTGTCTACATACTCTGTATCACTTTGAAGCATATTAGATGAAGCGGTCGTGCTTGTGAAAGAGTGTGTGTGTGTGTGTGTGTGTGTGTGTGTGTGTGTGTGTGTGTGTGTGTGTGTGTGTGTGTGTGTGTGTGTGTGTGTGTGTGTGTGTGTGTCTACTGTACAAGCTGTCCTCATGACTTTGTGCCACTGCAGTAGTAGACTGTCACTGAAGTAGTCTGTGTGTGTGTGTGTGTGTGTGTGTGTGTGTGTGTGTGTGTGTGTGTGTGTGTGTGTGTGTGTGTGTGTGTGTGTGTGTGATGAAAGATATTGCAGTGGGAGAATAAAATAGAGTGACGTGGGGAAGGACGTATAGATGGAACAAAAAACGAGGGGATGGAAAGAGAGAGATAAAAGAGGACAAAGTGTCTTTTCAAAATTGAATTTGTTCGCTGCTTTCATGTAATCGCCAGATAATCGCTATGGGCAACAGATGCTGTGGTGTCCAGGGAGACAAGGGAGGAGCGTTTAGCATTGTTGGTGCATTTTAAAATAGAGGGATACAAGTGTGTGTGTGTGTGTGTGTGTGTGTGTGTGTGTGTGTGTGTGTGTGTGTGCGTGAGAGAGTGACTGTGGCTGTTTTACATCATCTGAGTAGATCGACTCATCTGAGTTACACCTGGTCCAGGTTAACTGTTAAATTAAGCACACAAGAAGAATATTTACATATCCCATTCATTTCTAACATATAATCTTTATCTTCCCAAATATTGTGAAAGCAGAGGCCAGTTTTTAACAAGAAATGAAGCTCCATATTTTGGGACCCCTGTATTTTATTTGGTCAAAATAACATCTAAAGTAAAAAGTCTTTAATCTCATAACAATAATTTAATGTTCTTATTTATTTTTTTTATGTCATAACGTATACAATCTTAACAGTGCGAATATCTTTGATGGTATTTACAGTAGGTAGAGATAGTCAATATGTTGTTTTGGTAATTAAGAAAACTGGGATGCAAAATCATTGTAATTACTGAAGAGGCGAGAAGCAGATTTGAGATCAGCACAACTTATTTAAAAGTGAAAATGAAGATTAAAGCTAAAAAGCTGTGTTCTGTATTTCATAGTAGAGTGGGAATTTAATATCATAGAACCTGAAATTAAGACTCATTAATTCAGACTTTCTATCTTTAAATTATTCAATTCATATTAATAATTTATAATAATGCTTTATTAATTATGTATGAGTACTGTAAGTGTGCACACACTGCCTTATAATTGGAGGGTTTTTTTTACACTATGCTAAAAAAAACAAAACTAATTGCAGTCCATTGAATGAACTGAGCTTTGCTTCAACCTATAGTGCTAACTTGATTGAGAGCAAATTAGTAAGTGACCATTTAATTACCAATAATGTTTGATTAATTCATGAAGTAAGGTATGAAAACATTTGGTCGGTACCAAAGTCCAGATGAGTAATTTCTTACATTTGTCTTGCGGGAGCTGCTTTTTAAACCCTTAATTTCCCCCTGAACCCGAACTGATTTAGAGGGCGATGTCAGGTACTTTATAATGTAATAATGGCGACACATTAGAACTCTGTCAGCCTGCTTTTAATATCACAAGTCTCCTGGCAAAATCTGTCAGTGTGCTCCCAAGAATAATTCACTCTCATGATCTTCGCTTAATGAAGCTTCAGACCTCAACCCAGGCGGTGAGAGTTTGGGAACTTCTTAGCTGGATCCCAACTGACTGTGTTGGCTTTTTCTTAATGCTTTATATTGTATTACTGTTTGAAGTGCGTCTCTTATCCAGTCGTAGACGAACGGGCCCCTCTCATATACGCCTTCATTTCCCTGCAGTGCAGTGAGCTGCAGACACCTCTTGTGTAAATCCACACGGTGGCGCTGCTGCCTCTCGCTTCAGTCAGACCACCTCGTCTTCAAGAAATGACTAAATAAAGTGCGTCAAGGCTGCAAAAATGCTCTCATTTCAAGTGAGTCCTCCGAGAACCCAGAACGAAGCACTCAGAAAAGGATTTCGTTTTTTTGGAAAGCCACGTTCACATCGGTGGAGTGCAGATAGTTTCTGGTCCTCTGGGAACAATTCCCTCAATGTTTTCTAGATGAGTGGACCCTGATATCATGGAGGGTGTGTGTGTGTGTGTGTGTGTGTGTGTGTGTGTGTGTGTGTGTGTGTGTGTGTGTGTGTGTGTGTGTGTGTGTTGCTGTAAATGGGAGGCATTTGATCGACGGTGCAATATTATTTCATTTGAATATTTTTGGAGGGCTGAAAGAGAGAAATTGCAGTATATCCTAAGAAAGAAGCAACAATTAGTACATCATTTTGTTGTTAGAATATAGTTTCTTCTTCTTTTCTTAGCTGGCAAAATGATCTTGTGACCCCACTACATTCATTTTACAATCCCACGTAGGGATTTTTTTCACAATTAAGAATCAGTTTATACAAACAAAAATAAGCAGATCGTTTAGCGCTGATCCAGTGAAACGGCAACGTTCGTCATCGGGTCAAATCCCGACCGACAATGTGGCCTAAAAGTGGTTCTGCTTATCGATTTGATCTTGCGTAGTTTGATTGGTGCTTCATATCCTTTAAACTCATACGTAAGATCATAATCTGTAAAGTAACTATTAATTAGCTGTCTGATAAATGTAGTGGAGTAAAAACTACAAGACTTAGTACAAGAGCCTAGTCAGCGTACTTGAGTGCAGTACTTGAGTAAATGTAGTCAGTTACGCCGCTGTGTTTCCTCTCCTATCGATCATCTAACAACCTCTTCTTTGCTTCTTCATGTCTGTATCTGACAAGTGAAGGCTCGACAGCTTGTGCTCACTTTGTGTAGGTGTGTGTGTGTGTGGGTGTATATATATGTGTGTGTGTGTGTGTGTGTGTGTGTGTGTGTGTGTGTGTGTGTGTGTGTGTGTGTGTGTGTGTGTGTGTGTGTGTGTGTGTGTGTGTGTGTGTGATTCACCTACGGGTCCGGTCTTGTCCCTGCATTCCCCACTTCAAGAGGTATTCGCACTCAAAACTGGGAATGTGTTCTGAAAAGCTCAAAATGACTAACTCTGTGTGTGTGTGTGTGTGTGTGTGTGTGTGTGTGTGTGTGTAACTATACAAGGGGTCCAAAATAAATTGAGGACAGTCATGAGAGTTCAGCCTTTTCTTTTACCGCTTGTACTCCGTTGCCATGACGGCTACTAGTTACCATAGAGACTAGAGATATGTGCACTTGGTTTAAATGAAATGTGTTTGTGTGTGTGTTTGTGTGTGTGTACTGGATTGCCTTTTTCTGACACAATTCCAAATAATGTGTGTGTGTGTGTGTGTGTGTGTGTGTGTGTGTGTGTGTGTGTGTGTGTGTGTGTGTGTGTGTGTGTGTGTGTGTGTGTGTGTGTGTGTTCCTGTGCTTATCACCTTCTTTGTCACCTCTCCAAATGGACAGATTGTCTCACATCCCAACACCAGATGGTTCCTGTCTTTCGTTAGACACTGCAGGATTAAACCCTATACATCATACAATAAGACCTACACACACACACACACACACACACACACACACACACACACACATATTCACACACATGCTTCCACACTTCCGTTAGTTAGTTTCCTCGATCACGGATTCCTGAGTTTTCACACACTAAAAAGGCGTTTACATGTAGGAGACATGTTATGCAATTGCGGCTGTCACACACTTGTATCACACTTGCGCTGAAGGTTTTCATACGTGTCCGATGTGTTGCAATGTGCGAGGATACAGTACACGTACAGTGTGTGTGTGTGTGTGTGTGTGTGTGTGTGTGTGAGGAAAGGAGTGAGTAGTAGCTTTGGTGTGGGTGGATTTGCCTCAGGACTGCAGTGTACTTCACCGTCCCTGCCTGCTGATATCGCTCTCCTGCAGCCTTATTTGGCGTTTGCACTTCCTGTTGTAGCTCTCACCGTGCTGGAGATAGTGTGGGAGGTATCGGGAGATAATGTGTGTGACCCCCCACCCCGAGCGCACCCTGAACCCGTGGCTCAGTAGTACTGCTGTGGAGTCGGCTGCTTCACAATCAACAATTGTTAACTCTGTGTTTTTGTCTGTTGGACATGACAATTACTGACTTTTACCAACTCATTTGACTTCATTACGACGGGATCAAAAACTCCAGAAAAGCTACTAAATGGACTTTGAGATGATGAAGTAGAGATTCAAGGGCATTTGTGAATTCTTACATTTACACTTAAAGGTGTATTACTACATTATAATCTGTCGTAGAGTTGTTTAATAGTGTTTCTCGGAGAGGAGGCAATAAGGATGAGTCATGCACTATCTTTGGTTTTTCTCTTACAGGATCACATACGTAGACTTGTAAAAGACAGAAATAGGCAGAATGACGTCAAGCTTTCTGGGTAGGATTTCATATATGTGACACTTTGCCGTGACACGGATACGAATATATACCCTCATGCACACATGCACATGTTTCATTTTGATGCACCGAAAAACACACACTCACACACCAGCGCTGGTGTGTGGTCCCAGTTGAGTCCTGCAGTCAGCTGATAGATTTTTAAAGAGCACACGTAAGTTGAGTCAGGTTTCAAACGTGTTTTGATTTCTGAGGATATTCGATTGTTATGGCTGAAATATCCTGCAGGTATGTTGCACAAGCCTGCGCAAGTGATGACGTTTTTCTGAAGAACACGAGTCCTAAAGCTACAGTGCAAAAGAGTAATCGAATAAATGGGAGTTCCTTTGCCCTGAGCTATTGTCCGCCAAACGTTTAAACTTGTCTGTATCTGTACGTGAACAGAAAATGTGATTTATTTTGCAATTGACTAATAACATTGAGTTGCAAAGCGGAAGGTCATATCTTTGGGGGTCTGAAAAGTCCCGTTCATGTTCTACAAACACGGTGTTTGGTGACTTCCAGTTGGAGCACTTCCAAGGCTTGGACGGGCATCAAACTCTAAAACGCTCCAAAAAAATATAATGATCAAAACAAAGATGAGCGTTAGACCATATGAGGTTCTTTGATAAAATATCAAAGGTACAAGCTTCTGTCCATACATAGAAACGTAGAAAGAGAGGTCCAACAACGATTCACAATGAGCTGATTCTGCGTTAATTTGGGGTTTCATTTAACAGCTGTTAAACTACTTCCTTACTTTCGACTCAGATGATGATAGTTAGACATTTTTGGAAATATGCTTATTTATTTTTTTGTCTGCACAGTAAATCTGACAGTTAGCTTAGCACAAAAAAAAGCGGCAAAAAAAACGCTAAAAAAACGGCTCTGTCTCCCCAACTAGTCCAGACTAGTTCAATGAAAACATTGAACTAGTCGGGGGGGGGGGGGAAATATTTCTGCTGGTATTTTATGTAGTTGAATTTTATTTCATTGTGATGATGATAGTAGCTGTTGAACTGTCTCAACTCTTGCTGCACACAAACAACACATTTACACTCCTCGTGAACCAGCACGAGCTTGTCTCTGTACGGGCCCAGCGTCTCCATGGTGACGAGATGGAGAGGAGGAGGAGGAGGGAATGTGAACTGGGTAGAGAGAGAGAGAGAGAGAGAGAGAGAGAGAGAGAGAGAGAGAGAGAGAGAGAGAGAGAGAGAGAGAGAGAGAGAGAGAGAGAGAGAGAGAGAGAGAGAGAGAGAGAGAGAGAGAGAGAGAGAGAGAGAGAGAGAGAGAGGGTGTGTAGAGAGAGAGAAAGGGAGCGTGCTCAGGCAGAGACATGTAGGAGATGTAGTCTGGCTGCCGCAAGCTGAAGAAAGAGGGGGAGTTGGTGAGCGCTGGAAATCTGCACAGAGTGCGAGTGTGAGAGAAAGGGAGACGAAAGCTGGTGGTGAGGAGGCGAGGAGTAACGCTAGGGAAGCGTGGCTGAAGACAGAAGAGACGGAAGACGAAGAGAAGGAAGACAAACTTGTCTCGGACAGCAAGAAGGCAACGGCAAAGGGCTCGAAGAGAAGATTGGGAGAAAATTAAAACACAGGAGGAGACAGTAGGAGCGCAAAAAAAAACAACTGAAGAAGACTCTTCAACCTGTCTTTTGGAATAAGTCCAGTCTTGAGGAGAGGTAGGTAACCGCGCTGATAGACTGAGTGATGAAAGAAAGAAACAAGAAAGAGAAGGAAGGGACACGACGATGAGCCATTAATCCTTCCGTTCGTCGCTTGCTGTTTTTATTCATGCATCGTTCACGCTCAGCGAGGCTGAGGTGATCACAGCGTACGAAACTCTTCCATAGCGCTCAATCGACACTGCTGACTAGGCTAATTTGCTGGCTTTGCGACTGTGTGCGCAGGAGTTAAAGATGAGCGCTTTAGTGCATCTAGATTGTGGGAGTCTGTCCTCAAGCCACCTGAGAGATTGAGCTCAGTGTTGAAGCAATGAAGCTTCCATTCATCCATCCTTTGCCGAGCATTTAGGTGTATTATTCTGCAAATATCATGAGACGACAGCAAGTTATGTCTTTTCTTTTTGTCTCTCCCCTGTGAATTTATGCTTATGAATCTTTGACGACATTTGAATCATGTTGCCTCTTCAGTTGCATTAGATTTACTCGGACGGTAAAGCCTTCCCTTGACATTGTGTACTGGGCGTATGTTTGGTTTTCTTGGACATTGACCCAATTTCCTGCCAGAAACTGGATCAAGCTCTCATATCTGAACGCATCACAAGACTTTCTAAAAGGCAAGTTAATTCCCAAATCATGTTTCAGCTCAGAGCATGTCAATCCTTTTTTTTTTGTAGTTCCAGATTAAGTCAAGTGAAGCAGAGAAGAAGAGCAAAAAGCTATTACTACTACAGTTAAACCCACTCAAATCCAATTGCTGCCCTAATTTGTGTCCTATCCTCATTTGCATGCACTAACATACTCTTAGAGGACGGCGAGAGAAGAGACATCTGAGGCGAGACGGAGGAAGAATAGAGTTGGTTGGAGTCTGTGCAAGCTTAAGGCTGACCGTTAACACAAGGACATATTTTCGGTGAAAATCAGTCAATGTGTCAATCAAGCACGCGAAGGCTCATCCGCTGTGATTTGATGACTGTTTTCAGGGTTTTTCTCGACCTACTTTCTGTTCAAAGTGACGTTACCCTTTGAAATCACTCAAAGAAACAGCAGTGACCACCAAGTTATTTTACCTCCACTTCAGTGGAAGGCTTCCTGACTTTGTCTTAAGTTGCTGGCAACCAGGAGTGAAACAGGCAAGATGATAACTCTATATTTCCTAGCCTGTTTGGACTTGTATTGCAACACTGATGATGGGAAACAAGGCAGCCGCTCGAGTGCACGACTGGAGCGGAAAGTAAGCGAGGACCCTGCAGGAGGTAAATAGAGGGACAGAATGAGACAGGTCCCAGCAGGACAACGGGAAGAGAAGTATATGGCTTCGCCCAGCTGTTTAAGAACAGCCCGGGCGGACGGGAAGATTGAATTGGAAGTCCTGTCAGATGCTGTTTTTTTTTTTACCTCGGACGCCGGCCGATCAATCATAATCCGGCCTCCTGTTCATCGAGTCGTCGCCGCGGCGAGTCACAGCCATAGATTTCCCCCTCAGTGACCAGCATCAGTCAGTAGGCAGCCCAGACAAAACCGCAGCATGATGGATGATGCTGAGAGAGAAATTCACATACAGTAACTGGAGTATTGATGCGAAGGGTTTGAATCCTAAATATCAGTCTGGTTAGGCTACCAGTACTTTAAGTAACTGATTTTATTCTATTTAGTTTGGTTAACTACAGTATCTTCTTTTTGAAGCAAGTCTGCGGATGATTCATCGCGTTCACACTTCTATTTCACACCCTTCAGTCGTTGACATGAGTAAGGAGGAGTCGACGTCTTATTTCGGGACTGAGCTGGATTTACAAGCAGGAGCACAGACGGTGAATTAGCTGACGACTGTTTTAACAGAAACTTTTTTTTTTTTTTGTTCTCATAGGTAGCTTAAGTAAAGTGTATATATAGCCCCGCGGCTTTGACCTCACTATTGGCTGCTTCTAATATTTGGCTACATTTACACTGCTGCTCTGATTTATTTTCGATCTTTTGAAATATCTAATAGCAGGAGCCGACTCTTTGTGACCTAAAACTTCGACTTGCTATGTAAGTGTTTACTAAGTGGAGGTTTACGGTTCACAAAATCAAAATAGGTCTCACCGCTTAAATAAGTTCTTATGTAGAGATGATCTTCGATATTTATATCCATCCAAATATTTCTACCCAACAAATGTGTGAGCTAGCTAATGTATGAACGAGATTGAAAAGTGATTATGAAAAGGGATTATGAAATATGGTCGACCGAACTCTTGATCAACACACTGCTTAATACCAATTTCAACTGGGATTTTAAATCATATTCGACACAAATTGTCACAACGTATCATAGATTACAATAAGTTATGCAAATAACGTTAATGTTTAAATATATACTGTATGTATAACAATGCAATTGCCTACATTTTCAAAGTATTGGCAGTCATGTTTCATATAATTATTTTCCCTTCCAAGACATCATTTTTGCTGCAGCTGGGGATGTTAAGATTGAGTTTCTGCTTACTTTAGTCGATAGCTTTTGATTGGACAGCCCTACAGATGTTTCCTGGAAACCAATTTACACATCACTTAAGTTTTAATTGTGCACTAATCGAAAAGGAGCTTGTAATGAAACAATTTCGGAAGGACTTCACACACAAACTTAGTAATGAATTGCCGGTGCACCGCAATGCTTTTTTTTGTAAGAAGATCAGAGAACCACGTTGAAGGGGATTTTTTTTTTTACATTGGATGCAAATAAACCTCCTTTGCTGTATAATAATGATGCAATTTTGATCACTAATGAATAAATATCAGGAGGAACTTGGCAGCTAGATGTGACGTGGCTGCTGGAAACAAGCACCGGCAAAGATATTCAACTGTTCCCCTTCTCTTTTTAAAGTTTTCCCACCCCTCACAGGGAATCGCAAAGACGTAACACAGCATGGCGCCGTTCCTAAGCTGTCTGTCAGCAGAGAGTTCACAGATGCACATATGGCCGCTACAAGCGTCCTATTAACCCCATCTCGCATCTGTAGCCTTTTCCCCATCAGAGCGTGTACTTTATGTTCCACACATCGCCGACTCTGACCGCGAGCAGCTGTTGTATGTGAACTTTACTCTACCTCTGGAGCGCAAGGTGCCAAACAACAACGTAAACATCAGTCTGCTGGGCTCTATCGCTCTCTGTTGCTATGGTAACTTAAACCGTGTGTGATGTCATGTGGACACGCACATCACACAAGCTCCGCGGGTCACACACAGGGTTGTATTCACATAATCGATAAGAAGCATCTAAAAATATATATATATTTAAGCCTTAAGATCTATAATAGAATGTGTGAAAAGTAGCTTTGGTAATCAAAGATTTGCACCATTCATTTATCTTTTATTGTGGTTCTGTAAAAATTCCTTTTGTGAGTGTTAATCAATTTTCATCATTGTTTCTGTCATGGAATTGAAGCTGTTCAACATTTGAACACACAGCATTTCTACAGTTTGTAAAGACCGAAGGTGGATAAACTCGTTGAAGCACCCACACCCAGATAGTACTGTGCTCATAAACATACACACACACACACACACACACACACACACACACACACACACACACACACACACACATGCATGGATGTTCACACACACAGCCCGGTGCCTTAGGGAGAGCTTGTGCTCCTCTGTGGTGTGAAAATCGGTTCCATCTTGGGGCTTTGAAGTATTTATTAACCCAGAAAAATATCATACATTTCCTCTCTCATCATGTTGGCAATTCAATTCATGAGCTCCTCTGTGTGTGGCAAAGTGTAAGTGTGTGTGTGTGTGTGTGTGTGTGTGTGTGTGTGTGTGTGTGTGTGTGTGTGTGTGTGTGTGTGTGTGTGTGTGTGTGTGTGTGTGTGTGTGTGTGTTTGTGTGTGTGTAGAGGAAAAGCTTTGAGAGATCTTGCTTCAACCTTGATCCTGCAGCACTTGGCAGTGTTTGCACACACACACACACACACACACACACACACACACACACACACACACACACACACACACACAGCCACACAGCCTGTGCTTCTAGTCATAGTTACAGTTCTTGTGCTATTAATGGAGATATATCTGTCTCCATGTAGGCAGGCTTATTAACGGCACACTCTCATTGGCTGCCGTTTCTGTCAGCACCGAAACAAGCCGTGCTATTGGTCCCTGTTGGACATCATTTTCAACAAACCCCCCCCCTCTTAGCTGCAACTCCCCTCCGCTCTCTGGTTGCTTGGAAACCGGTGGTCTCCGGTTTCCCTCCGATGCCCCCCCAATGTAGTGTGTGTGTATGTATATTATTGCTGTATGTAGGAGCGGCTGTGGTCCTGAACAAAGCAAAGAGACTTCACTGTCATGATCCCAGCCTAGCTCACAGTTGCTGCTTTCTGAGGGTTATTCAATATGTTGTGTGTTGAGCTTGTGTGTGTGTGTGTGTGTGTGTGTGTGTGTGTGTGTGTGTGTGTGTGTGTGTGTGTGTGTGTGTGTGTGTGTGTGTGTGTGTGTGTGTAGTCTATTGAGAGTTCAGGCGAATCAATACTCATCATTCCAGCCGAAAAGCTCCACCTCCAAACAACACACCCGTTAAGTGAGGGATGGAGCGACAAGGAAGGTGGCTGGCTGTGATTAAGTATTCAGGGTTAGAAAATGTCAATAATCGGGGTGAAAAATGAGCCGAGCATTGTTGCTGTAAATGTCTCTACTTTCACTCTCAGCATGTGCTGTGCTCATTATCCACATTACATCAATGCTTTTCTATCACAAAACCTATTGATTGCAAGATGGGAGCTAGTGTCTTTAATATCCCATTTTAGCCAACAGATTAAGTGCCACAGCTCAGACGTGATTATCGGCTAATGTTTATTCTCAAATTGACATTCTCTTGCTCAAAGCCACTTCATATGACTGTAGTGCAGTAATTATATGACTCAACTAGGGCTGTTGGAGTACAAATCCCCTCAGCATTACACCCCCCCCCACATGTTTGACCAGCTACCAACCAAATTCAGAACAATTTGCTATATATAAATGTCTCTTAAGTCACAATCTATTGCTGAAGGAGATAACACCATGGTGATTGAGCCGATGGCCTACTGATGAAAGATTTTATATATATTTGCACATTTTGCAGTATTACAAACTGAATGCCTGTGGCAACATTCCCAGAGAAAACTGAAAATATTTTTTCTCCACTATATAAACACAAAAAAATCCAAACTATGCACACAATTCTGAAAAATATTGGTATTGAGATTTCGGAAACAGCCCAAAACTTCAGACTTCATTGGTTTGATTAAAATAGAACTTCTAAATAAACCAGGACTGACATCTTAAGGTCCGCCACTTTAAAATCCTAATCCTTTAAAAAAGAACAATCGAGAAATCGAATCCCCCAATATTACGTTCTTTATGTTGTTTAAAGTCTTCTCTAAACTGACAATTATGTAATTCTGGTAGATAATACTAATCCTCTTTTAGTGAGTTAAAATCTTTGTCAAAAAACCAGCCTTTAAACCCCAGATCCTCAGAAATATTTCAGAGGACAAGACCTTGATGTCCTCAATAGCCACAGTCCTGTATTCAACCTCGAGACAGAGACAGACACGGGCTATTTGCTGATCAATACTACCATTCAATTGGCCTGTAATGTATTCTGAGCTGGGCAGTTTAAGAAACCTTACGCCAGTGATTCTTTGATCTGGAAAAATCGATGGAGGATTCTTCATAGGGATGAACCCCCAACCGCACCATTAGCAGACGGCGCCTGAGGGGCTTCAGAGGTCTGTTGGTATCACAGAGGTCACCACCTCCCAGTCTGCAGGGGAGAGGTGATTGGTCATATCGACGTGAGCCTGGAGAAGGTAGATACACACAGCGAAAGCTAACAAACAACGATGGACCAATCACATGCAGTTGCCGAGGCTGAAGAGAAGAAACTCTTTAATGTGCGACTGCGGCGCCTCTTCTTTTATTAGGCCGAATCACCGACACACTCACACTATTTATTCTCTCGGACCGTCTTTCCTCTTTAAGCCTCTCCTTCTATTTTCTGGATATAGCGCGAGAGGAAGTGAAAGAAGGGCGAGGGTGAGAGAAGGGCCGATGATGAGAGGTGGTATGAGGTCAAGGAATCAGAATCTGGACAGGGAAGGAAAAGGGAAGGCGGTGAAAGGGATACTTAGGGGAGTCAAAGTAGATTAAACGGGAGCAGACAGACTGATGAAAGCGTTTTCCGTCCCCTCCTTCTCCATCATTAAAACTACGTGCTAGCTCGAGCACAGACAGTGACTGGACTGTTGGTTCCCTCGCTGGGTTTTTTACGCTCCAGCGAGCCGACAAGTTTCCAAACTCCCCTTCCAGGAGGAAACAGAGAAAAGGCTTTTTGTCTCCAGTGTCCCGATTGAGACGGGTCGTTGTTAATGTCCCCCAATCACTGACGCTTACCGCTTACCCCTTATTGTTGCACTGCTTTCTTTGCAGAATATGTCTTTTTGTCGCAGCTGGCGTCATCATTCTGTGGCCCCTCTGGTGCTTAAAGAGGTCACTGTGTTCTTAGGATCTTCTAGGAAGTTCATACAAATTCAGCATCTCGAAAGAAGGTGAAGTTTTGCTTTTTTTTCCCGAGTTTTATGACTCGTTGCTGAATGAAGTAACTTGGAAGGTTGAACAGTTTACATGCATACACACATATTTAAATGAGTTTTTTTTTTAGTTTTTGTCGTAAAGTGACGGCAGGCTACAGAGAGGAGATGGCTGTGAGAAGAACACAGCTCCCGTTACGCGTTGATGAAGCCCGTTCAATCCGGGCTAACGGGACTGTTAACGGGATTAGCGCATTGATCGGCACACAGACAAAACACATAAGACACAAACGTTGCAGCCCAGTCAGATACTGGAGACAGAAAGTGTCCCAAATCACTTAATACTACGGTAATAAAATCAACACCGGAGGGTAAGTAAGCCTCAGTCTAGCCAGTCAGTTACAATTCAGAGAGAGAGAGAGAGAGAGAGAGAGAGAGGGGTGCAGTGGAGAGACATGAGCAGGGAAAGTATGAGATCACGTCAACTCTACCTGCTCTCTAAGTTGATTTGAATGGAGCTGAGCTCAAATGAATGAGCGGTTAGTGCGATAGCGTTGGATGGAAAATGAGGAAAGGGGTGCAGAGGTGTGTACGCTGTGGTAGCCCGACACTTTTCCTGTCAGTATATGTAGCTGCTATGAATATAATTTAAATGCAAATGGGGCGATACTGCAGTCAAGCATCACAGAGAGAGTGAGAGCGTGAGTCTGTGTTTTAACAATAATGGTCGGGTTGTATTCACATTCTCATCCATTCAGGGATAACAATATAATCTTCTTCTTCGGGCTCCGAAACAGCTGTTTGCTCTGTTTGTGTGTGTGTGTGTGTGTGTGTGTGTGTGTGTGTGTGTGTGTGTGTGTGTGTGTGTGTGTGTGTGTGTGTGTGTGTGTGTGTGTGTGTGTGTGTGAGAGAGAAAGAGAGTACACAGCCACGTGCATGTGGATATATATATATATATATTTCTTTTTTTTGGATGAGTGTGTGTGGGTGACTGCTGCTGCGGCTCTGTGTTGCCATGGTGACAGTTGAACTTCAGGCTGAGGTTGAGGGCTTCTACTGTAGTTGAAGTAGAGGCTGTTGCATAAGACGAACAGTAGACACACACACACACACACACACACACACACACACACACACACACACACACACACACTGATGCGCACCATCCGAGCCCATTTCTGTCCTCTCTCTGGAGTGTGTGTGTGTGTGTGTGTGTGTGTGTGTGCGTATTTGAATACGCACACACACACACACACACGGTGGACTGTGGCTAACTAGAGAGCAGGGCCGCCTTTCAATCAGAGGGTCGGCGGTTCGATCCCCCTGCTCTGCTCCTCTCATGTCAATGTGTCCTTGAGCAAGACATTTAACCCCAAAATGTCTCCCGTAGCTGCGTCTACGGTGTGTAGATAGATACTGAATTGTAAGTCGCTTTGGATAAAAGCGTCTGCTAAACGACCGAAATGTAACGACTGTAATGATGAAACAGCAGTGTGAGGACCGGTGTCACGCTATAGCCCCTCAGGAGACAGAGAGGGAAAGAAGCAGGAGCGAGAGAATGAATATTTCATAACCATTACTACATCGGGTGGAAAAAAAAATAAATCTATTACCCAGGTCGTTTTGTACGTTCTAGTTAGTGAAACGTCATCAAATCTTCTTACAAACGGGTCAAGTGAGCGAATCCTATAGGTGAAAACTACTTTGCAATCTAGTTTTTCTGTTTTAAAGGTGCTAAATTCAAAATTCGGAGCATATCTAAGACTGAGGATTGCCTCCACACGGCTCTCAACATGGCGACGGCTGAGCCAGCAGCTGGCAGCTAACCTTATGAGTGCAGTGCAGTGTGCACACACACACTGGGACTCACTTTACAAACACTTTGCTGCTACATAAATGCTCTGACTTTAGAATTTAGAATTGGGCACCTTTAAGGAATAACGTCATATTTTTTTATCATTTATTGTCATTATAGATTCAGCTGCAGATTATTCTCTCAGTAAATGTCATCATCGGGTTTCAAAAAATGTCTGAAAAAAGTCAGACTGTGACCCACAACATCCTCAAATAGTATCAAATGGCTTGTTTTGTCAAACCAGTCCAAAAACGAAAGATATTTATTTTACTACCGCAAAAGATAGAATAGCAGCAGATCTCGACATAATTGAGAAGCTGAAATTGAGAAATGTTCCTTAATAAAAATGGATTAAACAATCCATTGATTATCAAAACGGCTAATACATTTTCTTTCTATCAACTAACCCATGATTATGCACCAATCTTAACGCACCAAATTCAGCGAGTCACTGTCATCTTTAGTGCTAAGAGTTGGACCGAGATGGAGGGAGGACAGAGACGCTGTAGTATGACTGACACTGTGTGTCCATAAAGGAGGATGTGTAAGAGAGAAAGAGAGAGAGAGAAAGAGAGAGTGAGCTGAGAGGAGAGGGAGGATGGGAGGGGAAAGATGAGTGAATAAAAATTGGTGGAGGGAGCACGGGGCGGCCATTATACGCCAATTAGTTCCACTACCCGCTAGTCCCAGCTCTCCTCTCTGTTTCCCTTTGATCCTTCTAATTTTAACAATTAAAATACATTATTTCCATGCAGAGAAGAGCAGCGTAGGATGTCGTTTAAACCCGTTGGCAGCTGCTCGTCTCACTTTTACACACTGCACGTCCTCTTAATTTACTGTATGACATAAAATGTAATTAATGAAACCCGCTAGGCAAAGAAAACAAGAGAAAATGTTTAGCATTTCTGGGCTTGCTTGATACATAAATCAGTTGATTGCACGTAATTAGCATATTTGCACTATTTATTACGGTATGGATTTATGTTCCGTTTGTATGTTTAGGGTTTATGCACACACACACACACACACACACACACAATGAACCAAAGTATGCGCATCCAGCGCTCTCGTTGTCAGTTTGTCATTTTTAATGTTGTCTCTAGCAGATGTAGAGCAATAATTGGTGCGTGAGATGATGAAGCGTGTGTGTGTGTGTGTCTGTGCGCGTGCGTGAGTTGCGCTGACTCAAAGCCAGACTGTTGGGACAATCATTACGCTCGCGCCAAGGCCTCGCGTTGAGGCTCATTACCACCTTTTTGCCCTGAAGACGCACACACACACACACACACACACACACACACACACACACACACACACACACACACACACACATTCTCTCAGACGCGCACATATCTTTATTGGAAGACCTCCAGAGGCAGCCCCATAAAGCCAGGCAGCAGTT
The DNA here is from genome assembly GCF_023349555.1 of Cebidichthys violaceus. NCBI lineage: Eukaryota > Metazoa > Chordata > Actinopteri > Perciformes > Stichaeidae > Cebidichthys > Cebidichthys violaceus. The sequence continues at coordinate 11,275,129 of NW_027176384.1, forward strand.
TGTTGCATACTGAGGTATGTATTGGTGCCAGAAGGTGTAGACAGTGCAAACAACAGCTCTGCAGAAAGCAGCCGTGTTCCAGCTCGTCTCTTTAGAAAACCCGGTAACTGGCACGGTCAGTGGCCGCCTGGTGACCGGAGGAAGAATGAACGCTTTCATTGGACTGTGTGGACCAGTGTGTATGTGTACTTTGTCTCTTTTTGTGCCGGTTTTAACGAGCGCCTGGTGAAAACCAATAGACTTTTACAAATGTGCCACAATCTGATATTGTTGGATTTGCATTTCATGGCTGTCGGAGCAAAAAAACTCTCCGAGCAAAGAACCTGAAAATCTTTTGGTTTGTGTTGGGATGTGGGCGTGTTTCTGACTGAAGCCTGACGGAGGCCCTAGTGCTTACAAGTTCAAGGTGTGTTGCTTGTTTTTGTTCAAGTCATGTCAAGTCCTCCTTTTTGTGAGTCTGACCTCGAGTCCAAAGTTTATACTTCAAACTAATTCTGATACTTTGCCTCTTCATATTTTAATTTCTTATTAATTTGACTGAAAGAAAAGAACATTTTAGCAAATAGGAC
>NW_027176384.1:11278197-11393197 GCF_023349555.1 Cebidichthys violaceus
AAGGCTTCAGTGTTTTGCTTAAGGACCCTCTGATGGACCGGATGAGACCTTCAAGTAACAGTACAGTGTCTTTGTCCCTGATTTTAAGCACTTCTGGAAACTAGTACTCAGCAGCATTCGGCACTGTAGCTGAAAAAATAAGATGGGACAGTGCACAGTGAACGCAATCGCCCTACTTATTGTACTTTGCAGCAGTGACACAGCACGTTATGAAATGATGAATGAACCCTCTCTTACTTTCCTCCACTCCTCCAATCTCTCCCCGCCCATTCTGTCCCAGGAGCCCGGCGGGAACCACACTCCTCCCCAGCTCAGCCCGTCGGTGGGCCAGGCAGCGTACACGGCGGGGGTCCCGGGTGGATCTCTGGACGTGCAGCACCTCATCATGCAGGCGGACGCCCGGCGCAGGCAGCGCAGCAATGACAACTACTTCGAGGACGTGCCGCGATCCAAGCTGGAGCGACAGATGGCCCAAGTCAGCATGGTGAGGAAGGGAGGACAGGATGGAGGGATGAATGGAGACAGGGAGAGAGAGAGAGGGGAGAGTATTATGAATGGTGGTAATCAGACATACAGTTGTCTGGCTGAATGCTTAGAGGGTAGACTAGGTAATATTCTATCTTTTTCTTATTGGCAACAAACACGTCATCTCTGCCACAGAGCTCCAAATGATTCAAAACACATCAATGAGCCACACTGGGTGACATATTCCTTAATTGCCATGAACGTGGGGACTATAGATAATTCTGAGCAAACCCCGCAAACAACTCTGTGTCACCGTAAACACTCACTAAAGCGCCAGGTGTGTATTAATCCGCAGCAGAAAGTAGTCCCCACTAAATGCACTATTTCCTTCTGTTTGAGTAACTTGTGCCTAAAATTACAGTGACCAGTGACCTTTTATTAAAAATATATATATATATATATATAAAAAGTGAAAATTATATATTTGTGAGGCATTTTTAAAGATTTACATCTTCAGTAATACTAAAGGCTAGACTGGTTTTTGAGAAGCACAGTTAGTTTGGGTCTTCATGGGATTATTGACGGTAAAAATGATATAGAATGACTCCAGATTCATCCTTTGATACTGTTTTTTAAAGTCTTCTTCCTGCTATAGTTAAATGATAACATATTATGAATAAATATTTGATTTCAAAGCATCCTGTAATTTTCAAAGCTATAATAAACTAATGAACTACTTTCAGGCAGTATCACATTTCTAATGAGGACGGTGGAGTAGATCTTAATCATACATGAAGTATCTCAGTAATTAAATGCGGTCCCTAATAGCTACAATATTCAAGCCAAAAGTGTTTTATCTGCCTGTTTGCTTGTTGAAAAGACACCATTAATAATCCGCAGCAGGCAGACCATCTGACACCAGCTGTCGTCTCTGCAGTTTAGAGCTTGTATACATTTTCACCATGAAGGAAACGTGAAATTTATGCCTGAAACTTTGTGCTACAACATGATGAAATATACAAACCACAATGCAGTGGGCGGAGTGCAACAGTTTGGTCGCTTACAAATGCAATCAGGCATAATCTACAGCTTTACGAAATAGATATCAAGATATCAGATTTTATAGTTCTGCATTAACAAGACCTACTTTTCAGAACAAGCGTCTCAACTTTACCGCCAAATTTATTCTCATCTAAACTCAAGATTACAAACTTTATGACTTCCAATCAGAAACAGCACAATGACTCAGACACACACTCACACACGCACACATCTGAGAGAGCAGCTGTGTTTTGATTCCGTGTGATTAGGATCTTTTTGTGTCTCCGTGTGAATCACAGAGCATCCCACTGCAGACTGACACACACTAATGTTTACCCCACCGAATCCCATAAGTGTGCGCGTCACAGTGTCCCCCTGTCTAGAAACGGCACCTCTTGAGGTGACATCGATGAGTCAGCTTTGCCGGAATGGAAAGATAACTATTGGAGAAAAGAGGATATTTATTCTTTTTTTTTTAATTACCCCTATTCTCTGACTGTTGCCTCGTTTCTCCCTCTGGCTCTCCCCTTCACCTTCTGTTGCCTTCATTTTTTAAGAAAACTAAACCCAGGAAAACAGGTTCAACACATTTTTTTTTTTTCCCCCCCCGTCCTTTAGGTAGCACATTAAAAACCTTTAGTAACTAAAGATTTCCAGCTGGGTCGGGCAGCTGGGACAAAGTGTGTTTGGGGGAAAAAAACGTGTAAAATGGTTAAGCTGTTGGGGGGGTTTAGCGTAGATTTGGCTTATGCCTGTTTCTGAAGGCTTATCCGCAGGCTGTTTATCAAACATCTTTGCATGTGATTGCGAGATCTCACCTCCACAGTGGCTCACCGACGTTCTGACGGGGATTACACACACAAGCAATCAGATATGGGTAGGCACATAAACATGCAGTCTTTGGCACGGGATGTGTGCAGAGAACATCATGTGGTTTCATTTACCAAAGAATGAAAGACCATAACTTAATTGTTGTCCGCAGACATTTGAGAAGTATCCAGATATAGGCTTTAGGTGTTTACTCTGGTTAAAAGGTGAAAGCTCAGCGGGTGAGAAAGAGGTGAGCAGCAGCAAACAGTCTTAAACTGAGCCAAAGAATGGGAACATTTGGAACCCGAGCATAATTCATCCAAGTTTAATTTCCTCTTGGATGTTCTCCGAAGCGTGTCCCTTTTTGAAGGCATGTTCATGTTCATGTTCGGTCAGGAAAGCTGTTCCATTATGAACTTACACACATTTATCAGGCCAGCGAGTTACGTCAACACGGAAAAAGACACGGCACAAGCCTTGCCGTCGCGCCACATCTTTTTCATCCTGTGTGATCCCGTTTGTGTCCTAACGCGCTGTTGGTTGTCGTTCCAGGCGGGCGAGTGGTGCGAGCCGATCACGTTGCGTCCGCCCAACGAGGCCACCTCGTCCACTCCGGTGCAGTACTGGCAGCATCACCCCGAGAAGCTCATCTTTCAGTCCTGTGACTACGAAGCCTACGTGAGTCCTACCGCCTTCCCTTCCCTCTTGTGTGCCAGTTTGTTCACAGTTCACAGGTTAAAAGAAAACAGTTAATCCATCATCAAAGTAGCTGCCATAATTCTGTGGTTCCTTAATTCATTTGCGATTTCAACTGATCATTTCAGCTCTGCTTGCTATCAATACACACCTGCAGTAAGGTAATAATATTAAAGATCAATGACCCTAAACTTCACCTTTCAGTCAATACTGCACTACACAAGTTATTCTCAGCACTTTGGTAAATTTAGACCTTTGCCAGTTACATAAAGGATGTTATATATCCACGTTACCACGGATACAGCCTTGCACCTCTGATTGGTTATCTGCTCAGCACCCAGACTGGAACGATTACTTACTTGGAGCTGTGCAGAAATGCAATTTAAGATGCCATTGGCTCTTGGAAACATCCAGAGGGAATGTAATCTCAGAAATACACGTTCTGATTGGTTTGTTGGCAATGTGGCGAAGACGTGGACTACAAGATGATTAAGGAAGAAAGAACTGGAGAAGGGGGGAGAAGAAAAAGATGGTTTGAGAGAGATCGAAAAAATTCAAGTTTGAACAAATATGACAGGGGGTTGAGAAAATCAAATGTGATGCTGAAATCAAATATGAATGAAAGCAAGATGAGATAGAGGCTGACTGAATAAGAGATAAAAGTATCCCAAGGGCTCCTCAAAAATGTCCCCTTTTTTTTTCGTTTTCTCACCTCAGAAGATTGATAGAAACAACGTGGACCATTAGGCCTCCGACGGATGTACAACTACACAAGCAATGTGTTTTGGACGGATGATGGGGAACACACAACGGGTGGGCCACCTGGGGAAAATAGGAAGGTGCTTTCATGGAGCCATTTATGTCAACATCGCTAAAAACGCTGGATGTCCCAGGACAACGGGCTCCAGAAAGCTCAGAAAGTGAGATAAATGAGCGGGAGCCACAACAGAGGGGGAGGCAGAGCGCTCGGTGTGAAAATATTGGCGAGCTGGAAGGAGATGGAGAGTGAATAAGAATAAATTAGATGGATAAGACGGTAATGAGAAGGAGAGAGGAAAGAGAGTATATTGTGCTGGTGCTAATAGAGAAAGAGGGACCGTAAAAAGCTAAAAGGACTGAATAAAGGCACAGTTCACATTTTCATCTCAGGATCTAAATTAAAAAAAAACCACTCTGCTCCACTTTCAGCACCACCTTAAATAGCATCCTAACTTTATTATGTCCGTTTTTACAACCAGAGCTCGCACCCTGCAGACAACATAGCCTAACATCATTACCACACTCTACATCATTAACAGCCAGCGTCATCTCAACAATGACTCTGTGTGCTGTTTCTTTAGGAATCTAAAAGGGTCTGTACATCAAATACACAGAAATATTAGGGAGTTCTTCCTCTTATTGAATCGCCGCCTTGGTTATTACTAAAAACATGCAAATCTAATAACTTTGCCATCTCGGTCTTTGTTTTTAGTGCTTATTCGCAAAATATTAGCATGCTTACACATGCAAACTAAGCTTGTGAACGTGGTAAACATCGCACCTGCTAAACATCAGCACGCTAGCGTTGTTCCTGTGACCATTTAGCATGCTGATGTTAGCATTTAGCTCAAAGCACCACTTTGCCTACAGCAGCCTCACATGGCTGCTAGCATGGCTGTAGTCCCTCGGTCTTATTATGTTACCAACATCTTTGAATTTCATTTGGAACTAATAAAAGACTTGTGTGTTTGTGTACACCAACCACCACTGCCACAGGGACACGGTAGACAAGACGGCAGCTGGTCTTGTGTGCAGCTGTAATGCAATTTCTAGGATGACTGCCAGCAAGCCTGCCATAACAGCGTTTTAAGATTGTTAGCTTGAGTCAAGACAAATTATTAACATGCCCAGATGACCTTCTTCCAAGGAACAGACTCCCCAACCAAGCCATTTGTACAAAAGGTTGTTTTGCCCCCATAATTCATTTATCGCTAATCAAATGTAGGATAAATCCTGTGTGGTAGATAGTCAACATTTTAGTTCTGGATTTTGGAGTTGTTAACTGTGGAGCCCAAACAGATAGAACTGTAAATATTTCCCTTGTAATCCACTAAAAGCCTTGTTAGGGTCCAACTAAGGTCTCTTCCGTAGGCGGAGGGTCCACTGCGAGGTGGTGGATGTCACACACATTAAGTGCTCTAATGTTGACATAAACATTGTCCCTGTAAAACAGTCGCCGTTAGTTACTGCTTTATTAAATCAGATACTGCGTGTGCAGAATGTCTGACCACAAAGGGTCCCTCAAGGAGCCTCTCAAGGTGGATGTAATCACTGCTGTGGGTGTGCCTGTCTGCATTTAATCAAATCCTGTGCTAGTGCAGCTGAAAGTAAACATGGCATCCATGAATTACTCAAAATATAAGAAATAATTGAGTTTATTTGTCACAGAGAAGTACTATACGTAATTACATTACGTTCAATTTGTGTCCATTTATTTGATTAAATAAACAAAAACAAAAAGTACGAAGACAATGAAAATAACTCCGCTGGATTGGAGTCAACTGTTTGGTATCTTGCAGAGGTTAGGAGGTTAATATGGCTACAGAGTTGTGTAACCAGCCAGACCCTCACATACTTCCATGTGTGCTGTTTTCTAAGCATATGTTCGTCCTGTGTGCCTTTTCCACAGTACCTGGGCTCCATGCTGGTGAAGGAGCTGAGAGGGACGGAGTCCACACAAGACGCTTGTGCCAAAATGAGGGTAAAGCTCAGCCCGACACACTTCTGCTTCTACTGCTGCTGCTAATAACTTCTCTTGCTGAGATGTTGGAACATATAGTACAACGCTTAAAAAGGAGTCTGAACGAAGCTGCAGAAATACAACCCAAGTTGTGATAAATTAAACATGAATGCAAGTGGCTGTATTATGTAAATGTTCTCTCAATAAAAATGTAAATCTGGGACACAGTCTCATAGTCTGCCCTCACATTAGAATTTAAACCTAAACTATCATTATGGTGGATTAGGTTTATTGAGGGATTTCTTTTTAATATCCTTGCCTGGGGTGGTTTGAAACCCCCTGACCCCCCTTTCACCTCAGATCACCTGATCTCCTCCTCTCACTTTTGTGTCACTCTTTCTTCCTCTCCTGTATCTCTCACTCCGGTTATCCTCGTCTTTTCTTCCTGCTCCCTCTCTCTTTCCATATTTTACTGTAACACTAACTCTCCTCTGGCCCTCAGTTCATCTCTCTCTCTCTCAGCCTGAGCTGCTGCAGTGTGAAGATAAAGTTTAATATTCATGTGCAACGCTTTCTGTTCCTCCTCCCCTCCCTCTTTCCCTTCTGTCTCCATATGTATGTTGCCACATCAGAGGGCATCTTTCTTCTTCTTCTCTCCCTCCTCAGTTTGACACACCTTTGGTGCAAACCCAGGTTGTAATTAAGTGCAATGAGATGCAAATCATATCGTTCTGGCTTTTTATTACCTTCCATCTTTTCCCCGCTCGTCCCCGTTCCCAGCATCCCTCCTCTCATCTGCCCATCCATCTTTCCGCTGTGGTGGTAGATGTGGATGTTTTAATCCCAACTTCACAGCCTCTAGCTGGGTATCTGCCAGCGAAGCCAGTCAGCGCTGCCTTTGTCAGCTTTTCGGCGCTACCTGATCCTGACAAGGCCGAACCGCAGCAGCAACACGCTGCGAGCAGGGAGGAAAGAAACGGAACAAAGAAGAAAAAACAGATATGGAAAGGATAGCAGCGAGTGGATTCGACAAGGGGGAGAAATGAGGGACGGAGTGTGATAGAAATATGGATACTGAGAGAAGGAGATGACAAGTGATGAAAGAGGAAGAAGTGATACTGAGAAAGCAGGAAAGGGACTCATCTCACGTCGATTTCTCTGAATACATAAAATCTCTTGGCAGGTAGAATGACAGCTTGGAGGGTGACGCCGGCATCGCTGTAAATCACACGATTCTCCACAGCACCTCACCGCATAATGAGTTTAAATATAGGTAATTGAGACACGTCAAAGTGCCAATGTGTAATTAAAAAGAATAAGGAGGGATGTACAGAAGGAGCACCGATGTGGCTTAAAAGCTAATAGACTTATTCGATTTGCAGCGCTGCAGTCAATTGGGTTTGGAAATGTAATTGCGAAGCGGTTGTGTTTTTATGAGGCGCCTGACAACCCCCCCCAACCTTTGGAGATTATTTGAATTGACGTAAAAGTATAAAGGAAAAGGACGAGAGTCATGTGATCGGTTAGCTCAGCTAGCTCTTGCTTTCTTTATTTAAGTTCTGTTTACGTTTTCACTGTTTTTCTCACTTGCTTGTTGGCCCGGAGACATGGATTGAGTCATGTAAAAAATAAACAGGGTATTAGGTTCGGTGGAGAAATTCATTCATCTTTAACTATTTATAATGTGTAATACACAGATTCCTGTGCACGTCTTTGGGCTATTATGTGCGTTTGTGCCTCAAATATAATCTTTCCTTTTCGTCTCTCCTTTTCCTTCCCGCGCACTCCAAGAAGTCGACCGAACAGATGAAGAAAGTGCCGACCATCGTGCTCTCCGTGTCCTACAAAGGAGTGAAGTTCATCGACGCCACAAATAAGGTAACACGCACTGCTCACTTCCTGTAAATAACACCTGAAAGGTCAGGCTTTTGAACACGCGCGTGAGTGACATTCAGAGGTGTCAGAGATGGCCGGCGCAGCAGCGCCGATGTCTTCTTTCGCTGCAGCCTGACTGATTTAAAGCTATATGGTGTACAAAAATCAATAAGGTGTAAAAGAGGGCAAAACACAAACAGGCAATAACCAGTGTGGAATGGATGAGCTGGAAAATCAATAACAACCTACTCAGTTCATTAAATCCTGAATGGAATAGTCTTTTCTTTTTTTTATTTTACTTTTTAGAGAAGCATAGAAATACAAAAAAAAAAACAGAACAAGCAGTTGGTCAGCTATGCATTCATACCGATGGCAATACATGCCAGTTCATATAGTAACTAACACAGTGCATTTATAAACCTGTAGATTTAGCCCAAAAGTCATTATCTCCATACTATCTCTGTCACACTCTGCATCCAGTCAATCTATGTGTTGCAGCTCTTTTGCTGTAATAATACCTTCAATAGATATTTGTCTTGCACCGAAGAGCGAGCTGCTTTATTGACCAAATAGATTGTAGAGAAAGATCAGTCAATTCTTTACCTCCTGCCAGTATGAGAGAACAGCTGGGGAAACTCCAGAATATATGGGTTTGCTAGCCGCTCTTCACTTTTCCTCCAACATAGACCCCTTCCCATCTCAACCGTCCGCACACCTTTTAAATTCTCTCATCAAATCTCGGCAACAGAATTCTCTCCTTCCACAAACTGGTGGACGGAGTCGGCAACAGTGCACGTACTCGACCATTCTTCCTCTGAAAGTAAGAAGTGATTCTGTACATATGCTTCCTCAATGGTCTGTTTAAAGGTCATCATCGCCTCCTTTTCCATCCAGAGGGACATTTGAGTGAAGGGTGCTCAGTGCGTGTGCGCGTGTGTGTGTGTGTGTGTGTGTGTGTGTGTGTGTGTCAGCATGTCACACTTAGACAGGTTTTTTTACCCGGCTAATGACTTCACACTAAGGAGTCACTTATTCCGATCATGTGCTGATTCCCGTGCGTTCGTGCAAGACAAGAGGATCTACTCCACCTCAGCTGGCTAATAAAGGTGGCTCAGTGAGAAACATTTTTAAAGATAATTATAAGCTGCTTGCTTTATTTAAGCCTCTGTGATGCACTAAAGCGCGCGAGCACACACACACACACACACACACACACACACACACACACACACACACACACACAGCAGAAGATGAGCATCATTTGCAGAAAGTCAGTACATTGTGAGCTCTTCCTCAGACAGCACTGCACAGAGCAGACTCAAGTAAGTTGGCCTCAATACATAAATAATATACACAGACAGTTTTAAGACAGTCAAGTATGTGCTGTGTCTGTCTTTGCCAAAACACTTAAACTAGTTAGTGTAGTTAAGCAGACAGACTTTTGTCTTCGCTTGTCTCTTCATGGTTTCAGAACACAGATATAAGGGAAGAAATAATAATATGGGTAATAAATAAGGGACAGTGGCTTTACCTGGATTCACATCTCTGGGCAATTTTCATGAAAGTAGTAAATCTTCCCTATTTCGTCTCCATATCTTATCTGCTGTCCCAGTGAACAAATAAAACAAACTGGAGGGAGTGGTTCTCACTTGCCTTACAAAAACCAAACAATAGGCTGATATCTTTTCATAGAATCAACGACAAAGATGAGACTGTCGAGTATGACAAAAAACATGTTCTGTTTTCCCGTCTCTCACTAAAGCTTTGACGTTCTGCATTTCACAGCACGGAGACTTTAATTAACACGACGCAAAGACAAGAGTTCTCCAGTGACATTACCAGAGGACAAATTCCAACTCAGTGACTCCAGAAAACTCTCAAACCAAAAATGTGCTACAGTGATTACGGTTTTGGGATGTGAGAAATTAGATGAATAATAAATCAGATTTGTTTTTCCCTGAAGTGGCTCACTAGAGATTATCAGCAATCTCTCTCTCTCTCTCTCTGCACCTCTTTATCTTTCTGCCTCTGTTTTTCTCCCCCCCTCTCTCTCTCTCTCTCTCTCTCTGCAGAACATCATAGCAGAACATGAGATCCGTAACATCTCGTGTGCGGCTCAGGATCCAGAGGATCTGTCTACATTTGCCTACATCACCAAAGACCTCAAGTCCAGTCACCACTACTGCCACGTCTTTACTGCTTTCGATGTGGTCAGTACCGACACTGTGTGTGTGTGTTTCAAAGCAAATATCGTATTCACAGCACCTATAATAACACATCGTATTCTTACGCTGTTACCCTCTTATCAGAACCTGGCGTATGAGATCATCCTGACACTCGGCCAGGCCTTCGAGGTGGCCTATCAGCTGGCCCTGCAGGCCAGGAAGAGCGGCCACGGATCGTCCACACTGCCCGAGAGCTTTGACAGCAAGCCCAGCAAACCTGTCCCCAAACCTCGAGTCAACATCCGAAAATCTGTAAGCATCGCTGCCGCACAGCCGAAAGCAACCGTTTGAAGGGAAAAATCCATCCTAAACTGAAATTCACAACAGCAACGTTTTGATGAATTTGAAGAATTTTGGTTAAAAAAAAAACTGCAAGAACTGGATCCTCTACAAATGATTTCATAATAAGCGTAAAGTCTAAACGGCCTTTCCAAAGTGAATATACGGTACAGGATTGATTATAAAAAAAAAAGAAGAAGCGAAGTCTTGAGTTTAAAGATGGATTTTCACTTGTGATAACACCTCTCTCACACTCTGCTTCTAATCAGATCCTACCAGCATCCCATCAACTCTGTCCCATTCGCACTGGAATCTGTCCATCCCTCCACTCTGATTCCTTCCCGTGTCTCATCCACGCTCAAATGCATTGTTTTCAATTCCCATTTCTGGTTCGCTGGGATTATCCTGGAGCGCTTGTGTTTTGTGCGTCTGACAGTCTTGGCCCAGCGGACACTGTGGCAGAGGTGTAGGTGGATATTTGATCTGTTAAGCATCCATTCGGTCTTCCCGTCCCTGCAGTCTCTTCCACACTTTGCTGATTGATGAGGCCTGTTTGCATTGGGCTCTGGGGAGGCTTGCTTGTGGCTGGTGTGTGTGTGTGTGTGTGTGTGTGTGTGTGTGTGTGTGTGTGTGTGTGTGTGTGTGTGTGTGTGTGTGTGTGTGTGTGTGTGTGTGTGTGTGTGTGAGTGATTGTAAGAAGATAAAGAATCCTCATGTGGAAGATTCCTACATACTGCAGCCTTGCATGGAGAATTAATTTATTGACATTTCAGTCCATCAGATCCTCGTCAAAAAAAAAGTGTGTGTGTGTGTGTGTGTGTGTGTGTGTGTGTGTGTGTGTGTGTGTGTGTGTGTGTGTGTGTGTGTGTGTGTGTGTGTGTGTGTGTGTGTGTGTGTGTGTGTATTTGCGCAAACGTGTGTCGCCTTTCTTCATGCCTCCTCCGACCACAGCGTCACAAAGTCTATCTGCAGACCTGTCAACCTCCCATTAACCCCCGACTGAGCTTCAAAATAGTCACGCTAACACACTCCTCCGCCGACACGCACCGGCTGGCACAGCAGCGCATGTGTGTCTAAAGGGCCCGGCATAGAGTTACGCCGGCTGCTATATCGGTGCGCTTGTAGACTAAATTTAAGTCAATTTACATACTGCGTGAGTCACGGAAGAAAGAGACGGTTGATGGAGGAGAATCGGTGGCTCGGGGAGAAATGGTCTCACTTTCTAAAGTTAGAGCGGGACGTGAGACGCCGAGGAAAAAGACAGGAAAAGAGCTTGTGTGTGGTCCCGTGCCTACAGAGATGATGGACGATGGCATGTGTATGCACAATCTGCTGAGTCTGCAACCGTTACATTAACCATTAATTGCCTTTTTCCTCTCTCTGTTCATGTGCGTGTGTGTGTGTGTGTGTGTGTGTGTGTGTGTGTGTGTGTGTGTGTGTGTGTGTGTGTGTGGTGTACTTAATGGCTTGTGGTGTGCAGCAGGGCAAAGATACTGCAGGATTCACTTAATATTCCTGCCACCTGCCAGCCATAATCTCCATCCTGCAGCACCCCTCGAGCACCTGTGCTTTAAAATACTGTTGCTTTGTTTTTCTGCCCACAAGAATCTGTTTCTCCACACCTTCCTACTTATATTTTTATGTTGTGTGTGTGTGTGTGTGCGTGTGCGTGTGTGTTATGTGAGCGTATCTGCTCGTAAATCTCCCTCAACATCCACTTAACTTGCTCTTATGAGTGTGACCGTGTCCGATGTGACTATTGTCTTTGATCAGCCTCGGCATGTTACTGTAATCGGAGTGTAGCTTTAAAACAGGATTGAAACGCACGACCCTAACCCTGTATGACTGAGTCTCACAATCTTGTGTTTCTTAAAAAGGAGTGAAAGCGCCTCCCAGTGATGTGGAAATAGCTTGTTTCCATGCAGATGGTTCATGTTCTTGGCGGTCTAGGAGCCTTTAATTTATACTTCATCAAGAACTCAAGAACAAATGAAATATAACCACAAGCTTTCTGACCTCCTTGGCAGGATTTTTCATGACTTCTAGATTAAAAAAACAATACATTTGAATACGAGTCTGGCTTGTCAAGGTGCTTTTGCAGAGTGATGTTTTGTCCAGTTGCCGTGCCGTATTCGTCCTGCGTATTCGGAGTGTTGTTTTTTTCCAAGCCAGAGTTGCTCTATATATGTGGCGTAACGTAGCCTACTGTAGTCTTGCTGTCCCACGCTGTTGCCGGGGCGAAAGACTTCGCTGCCATGTTGTTGCCATGGTTTTGCTTTGGTTTTGGAGTGTTGTTGCCTTTCCCTGTTGCCATGCAGCTGCTCTGTCATCGCTGTGGGTATTTTTTTTTTTTTTGCCTTGCTGCTTTGCTGTTTTCGGTGTTGCTGTTGCTGAGCAGGCCCACTTTGACCTGTGTATCACCTCTGCCCCTGTAGGTCATCATGTCCCCCGTCAGCCGCTGGTCACTGGGCCACATTTACACCCCCCACCGGCCTCCTCTCCACCCTCCTCTTCCTCCCCCTCGACTCTTCCATCTTCCTTACAAAGCTCAGTCACAGGTCCTCCACGCTTTTTTCCTTCTCTTATCCTTTATTTCCCACATGATTTTTCTTTTAGTCAAGAGGAAAGCGCCGTCTGTAAGTGCTTCCATTTTATTCTGTCGCTTTTTTCTTTTTAACTCACCCTGCATCCTTGTGTGGTCTGTTTGAGTGTTTGTCTCATTCTTCAGTTACTACCTCTATCTGCATAGCAATAGCCATAGAATAAGAAAAAACCCCAGATGTGACACTGAGCCAACCCATTTCATTACTTTACTGCTAATAAAATCAGCAGAAATCAGCCCTCGACTTTCAGCCAGTTTTTATGAGCCTCACTGCACCGATTCAACCCCTGGATGGGGATACACTGCCTCCTTAAAGATGCATGGTCGAGATGGTAATTAAAGTGTAAATAAAGCAATAACAACTACTTTAAAATTAGCTGAATGTTTATTAAAACACTCCTTCCATTAATTGAAACCTCAATTGAATGCTTGGAATGAGCTTTTTTTTTTTACACGTGGAGTGTTTTTCCTTCTGATCCTTTTTTTTTCTCGCTCATCCACATCTTCATCTCGCACACGAGGCAGTTTGGATATTTGAAAGGGTCATCAAAAGAAGACTGCAGTAGCAGAGCATACACAGTGTGCCAAGAAGTGATTGAAATGTGCTAAAGTGATGTTAGCCTCACATTGCAAAACATCATGTTCTGCATCGGATTGGATAACGGAGCTTGCTGTCCTTTGAAGGACACTGTGATGTCCCTGCAGCATTACTTCAACTTCTTATGTCCGGACCCTTCAGCAGAAAACCACAAAAAAAAGGTGTTGTGGTAAAAACGTGTTTTGAAAGCAGGCATAGTTCATTCAGTGGCTTCATGTGCGGTTGCTGAATTTGAGACTAATCCTGGCGATGCTCTGAACGAGTTCTGCACTATATTGATCTTCTGTGATCGAAAGTGTGTTTGTTCCTTAACCCTGTTACCCCATAACATGATTATAAGGTCTTGCTGTGGTCGTCCGAGTGTGTGTAGGTCTGTGTGTGTGTGTATGTGTGTGTGTGTGTGTGTGTGTGAGAGAGAGAGAGAGGATAGAGAATTGGATTCATTTTATAGTAAGTTTCCGTAGTGTTGCTGTAGCAGTGTGTTGAGACAAGATAAGAGAAACATGACTCTGTTAGTGTGCTGCAGAACTTTGAGATTAACCCTGTTTACTCCAGAAGTAGATCTTTAATGCTTCATAAAATATCTATATTAAATACAGTTACATTTAATATATGTGTCTGTAGACATAATTAGAATTGATGGACAAATGTGGTCTTCTGCTGTCAAAAACTGCGGCTCTCACAGTCGAGTCTCCCCTCCCCCCCAAATCACCTGAAAGTAAACCAATAGATTGGAGGAAAACCACCCTCAGCAACAAAACCCGGCCGCTTGATTGGTTGCCGTGGGGGTTATTTTTGAAAGCGGTGGAGATTGTTTGGTTTATTTCTCAGCTCTGAAGCCACAATAGCTTCACAGTGGCAGCAACAGACAGAGGCCACAGCTCTTTGATAATCGGAACTACTAGGATGTACAGGAAGTGTAGTAGTTGTAATTGTTCAGGACCAGCTGGATCTTGCATGTAGAAATGTGTAGATATGGAAAATTAAAAGAAATGTCAGATCAAATGTGAGCTTCTGTCCGTGATCTGTGTTCTGCTTTCTCATTTGTAATCTGTGTCTTAACCACCTCTCACATATGACTTATTATTTTTCATTACATCAACTTCCAAAGCCACACTTCCTCCATCTCATTCCTTCCACCGTCTCACTCTGTATTCACTGACTTAATTAGCATTAAATTGTCACAGAAAGTTGCCCCTACAGTGTGCAAAATGACGATTGTCAACAGGAACAGCTGTTTGCATTCCAAATGTATCATGGTGAAGTTTTGCATCCAGCATCTAAAGAAGTGCAAAATCAGTACAAAAATGTGTGCTATTTGCAAAATTGAGAATATGCCGGCCATTGAAAGTAATTTGTCTCTCCTCCGTCTTCTCTCTGCTTCCTCTCCCTCTCTGTCTCCGTCCACGTCAGATGGAGCAGCCGTCCATGGACCAGAAGGGCCACGCAAACGTGCCGTGGATTGTGGAGCCGGGTCAGGAGGCGAAGAGAGGAGTCAACACCAAGTACGAGACCACTATTTTCTAACATACACCCGCCTTGTCCACTCCTGTGTGTGTGTGCCTTTCAGAGGTTGCCCTGTGCTGGGGCCCCGCCCCGGAGTTGGGCACGAGCGACGCACGCCGCCGCGTCACCTCACCGGCTGAAAAATAAAAAAACAAAAACATCCCGCCCCGTCCCCGTTAGCCGAGCCTGTCCACTGCATGATGAAGTTTGGCACTGCGCTGTCTCTCTCTTCTTTCTCCTTGTCTCTTCTTCTCTCTTTTTGTTTCTGCTCTGCCCTTCTTCGGCCCGGGCCCCATCCTCCTGCCTGCAGGGCTGGCGCATGACCCTCGGGGGCTGTGGTGCACTTCTGTGTCTCCACCTGTTGGGGGAATTGTCAGCTCCGTTTTTCCCACTTCCTGTTTGTCAGTCAGTCAGCGGTCAAGCAGTCAGTTGTTCTGCTTTCTTTCTTTTTTTGTTCCTGTTGATGGATGCAACCGTTTGGCTTCGTCTCTCTCCTCTTTTTTTCTCCTCTTGACTGCCTCCATCCCTCGCTTTTCTCTACATTTCTGCCCCCCTTGTCCAACTGCCCCTGACAACTTGAATGACATTTGTAACCAGAATACTGCTAAGAGCCGTGACAGTGTTTTAGCTGTCTGTTGAGCCCAGTGCGGGAGCTGACAATGAGGAGGGCGGTTGTCGAAACATGACAGCTGGAGGAAAGTTCAGACTTTTTAAACATTTTTTAATCAAAGAGGAGCGCTGAATTACAGGAGAGGTGATGTAGCACAGTCTCTTTGACTCAAACTGGTTCATCCAGCAGGCTACTAGAATGTATTACAACTTTTTGATCCTTTATATCAGATTATTTTTTTGAAAATACTAACAAACTTGTGAATTTCTTTGACACACAACTTTAAACATGTCCTGTGACACAGGAAGATTTTCTCTTTGTTTTTTGCTTTTATAGCACCTTTTCCACCACACGTGTGTGTGTGTGTATATGTTCAGAATTATTTTAACCGAGTGGATTTCTCCCTGGCCATGAACCTTATTTTATTTAGAGGGGAAAACATCTTGTGTGTAATCGGTTTAGCATGTGGCTTGTGAGACGCATGGTGGCCATTTTAGACTTGCTGAGCAGGGGGGCCGGTGTAGAGGCGGGGTGTGAGGGCTCTCTCGATAAGTGATGTCATCTCATTTGCAGGGCAATGCCGGACGCTCATGTCTATTACTGTGGAATGCAAAGAATGTAGCCAGCCCTAAACACGGACCTTGTCACACACACACACAATGCAAAATGGATTACAAAAGGACTACAAACATGGACGCTACTCCACAGTGTTTAAGGTTGACTACAAAATTCTAACATCATTCATCCACATGATAAACATATGACAAACAGACATTTATACACAGTAACAGGACTGCATCTTGACAGACGACGGTCTGCTCTGAATGTACACTTATTTGAAAGCAGCCTCAACGTTCCCCAACTACAGCAGGATCTTTTTTTAAGTGCCCTGTGAACTTTTGGGCGGTCACAGCGCCTCCATGGAGACTGTGAGTGTGGTTACAGGGCATCTGTTGGTAACAGACAATGGACTCGCTAAAGGCACCACTGGGCATGTGTCATTGATGGAACGGGCATGGGTTTGAGGACGGCCGGCTGGCTCTTTTTGGTCTTTTTTTTATTTTCTTTAAAGTCAGAATATAATACAGAGATATATGCACAAGTGTGTAAATGTGATTGGACCCTGCAACACGCTGGAGATGCAACAGGTGTGTCCTTATGAGATGCGTGTCTCATAACGGACTATAAACCTATGTGAACAAAACGGCATCCGGCGTAAAAAAAAAAAAAAAAGTATTCTATTCGTATTGCCCGACATTTTAATGTTTAATATGAGAGTATTATATTACCATGATGATTATGATTATTCTTGTGCAATTCTTGTCTACTGTTGTCTTAATGTTACATTATTTTTCTATGATGAGATGAAAACCTTGGGCTTGAGAATGATGGCCATCCTTTAAAAAAAAAAAAAAATCTGAAACTATATGATCATACTTGTACTCAGAGAGTGAATGTTGCAGGTGGCTAGCTAACTCATGTCAGGTCAACTCCATCATTTCTCATGGGGCTCTACTCTTATCTAGCAGATGTAATATTTTAAACGCAGTATTACTGTATTATTTGGATGAGACATTATCCGATTATAAAATGTACATAGATATTTTGCCAACTCATTGTTCATACATGTAATGTAAAAGAGAAAAGAATAAAGGATTTGCAGTACATGGCACTGGAAACAAGGTACCAAAATAAAGGCTGCAAAAGAAAAGAAGTGGTAGATTGTAGAGATTGTATTTTGAGTGAAGACTGAGATGGGTTATATGGTGACATCACTGCTGACCAACTTATGTACATAGGCTTGGGCTTCCAGCACACTGATTTTTGTAATTTGGGCCATTATTTATATCCTTGTAAAGCACATGGAATAAAATATGACTTGTAAAACCATTATTCACCCTTGGATAAAGTTGTCATAAGTTATTTCCTGTTTCTCCACTAGTACATGAAAAGGTCTTTTACACTACAGTTTGACTTCCATGTTTTAGGAACCTGGAGTCTGGAAACGATGGATGAATGTGTACATCAGACAGTTCGCTTCACATCTTTTCTTTCACGGTCAACCTGAGGTTTTTTTTTCTCAAACCTGTGTGCTTGCTGGTGTTTCTTGGCTAAGGCAAAAAGCTAAAAACAAATGAAATGATGATTGTGATCCAAGCCATTTAATATCAAACTAACCTTACAGACAAAAGTGCATGAGGTAATGGTGAGTGTCACATACATAATTCTAATTATTCAAATTATTCATACTGTTCGTATACTAATTTATAGACAAAGCAGTTTTTTACGTATCAACTCCTGAGGCTAAGGATCAACTTATACATAATTTGTCACAATTATGGATGACTTTCAGATTGTTTCCTGGCATTCAGCCGAGTGAATATATCCGTAGGATATGGATTTCAGATTTTGCTCTCACTCTCTCTCGGTTGAAGTCATCTTTGCCATGTGGGGATGCGCTTTTTCCCTCACGTTGAACCCACGTGGGTGAGTCACACCTTGAGGTTGTGAAAGTCATTAGTGTCACACAAATTGAAGTGTAAATTGTTGTGAAACCACTGGAGAAAAGATCTTGAAATTGTATCGTAAGTGGCAGAGAATTGGAGTCTCCATCCCACTTCCACTCTGTTTTAGGAAGGCTGTTCAAACTTTCTTTTACTCGTATTTTTTTTTTTTAAAACGCCTATGTTCTCTCCCTCCCTAATGTACACATTTCTCTCAGAAAAGTGTCAGAATCCACTGATCACAGACACAAGTGGAATTACATCTGATAGTTAAGCAGCTCTCCCTGTCATCTGGTCATCAGTTGGAGCTGGAGCTGTTTCGTCTAAAATCAATAAAAGTGATTAGGACTGCTAAAGAACTGCTTAACAGTGATGATCAGATCATTTGTTAAAAAACCTCTTCAATACGACGCAGCAAGGCCAGTCCGTGACTTAGTCCTGCTAGACGTCACCATTCAGACAGCTCAGGAGTACATCGACTGACAGAGAGGTCTGCACCAGGTCATCTACTCAATTAACTACCTCCACTAGCCTCCAGACAACCCGACCCACACATTGATACATGTGGTGATGATAAATCATTTGCTAAGTTTCGATGGTGACCAGATCCCCTCACAGTTTAGCTCATAAGCCTCTATGTAATATTGAAAAAGCACAAACACTCATTGACACTGCATGATATTTATCAATACCAAGTTACCACCCTGGACCCACACTTTGCATCTTAGCTGCAGCTTCCATCACATCTCTTTCCTACAAAGCTTAGCAATGAGGGGTTTAACTAAACAAACACAACGAGCCTGGCGGGGTTTTGGCGAACTGGAGCCCCTCTGGCTGTTCTCACCACATGGACCGCCTGGATTTGACTGACAGAACTTGCAGCCAGAAAACAAACCCAGCACTGTTAACTGTTACAACTTTGAAAGCATCTACAGTGGCAAAGGTAAGTGTCTCTCGGGTCAACAAGGGCTGTTTTTAGGGTGCATTTAGGATTTCAGTAGTTCTCATTTGTGACCATTTGGTTTCTCTGTTTTTATATTAATGTAAACTGAATGTCGTTGACGTTTGGACTGTTAGTCTGCCATAGAATGCAATTAAAAAGACAGCACTTTGAGCTCTGGCTCGTTTTTCCACCGTATTCTGACATTTCATATAAGTTTAATAATAATTTTAAAAAATGTTAGTTGCAACCCCACAATGAGGTAATGTTAGCGGGCATATTTCAGGGGGCGCTGTTAAAATGCCGAACATCACTGGCAGCAGAGTATAAAAGTGGCCTTAATGTGTCCAATACATATTTTATCAAAACTTCATATCCTCTGCCGCTCGTCTCCTATTCATGTCGCAGCTACAGGTTGTGAATATTAATTAGGCTGCCTCTAAAATCTATAGTGTGTCTGCCGATTCAATCTGAATCTTTTAGTTTTAGTTGTGTACAACTTAAGTTGCAAATGCTAAATCTAAAGATTTGATAAGCAGATTCAGAATTGAGATGAATGCTAAAGGTCCATGCTGGCTCTGACAATATAAGTTAACTGCAGTATGTTCCACACATATGAACTCCTTAAAGATTTTACCCTCCTCTACAACCCTGGACTTAGTGACAGATTTACACCACTGGTAGTTCTTTTACACAACATCAACATCTTTTACCGAGCCTTATAAAAGCTGAATAAAAAAATAAAATAAATCAAGTATGTGTGGAAGTAAAAGATGAACACCTATGGCTGAGTGTCTATTAACTTCATTGGACTGACATTTACAGTGAGCCCCCGAAAGGCTGAACAAGCATTTGTCATGCGCTATAAACCGCTGAATAAAAAAGGCTCACAATCTACAGTTACAATCTGCAGCCAGTAGAAGCGACTATTGGGCTATTTTCTGAGATTGGAGGAGAAAGGGCCACGGCCACAGTAAAAAGATGTACTGCCAATCTGCAATTTGGTGCATTCTGTTGAAAAATGACAAAATGTTTATTGTTTGTCAAGAACAGCAGACCACTGCGGGTTGGGAGTGGGAGGTAATTCAAGACATTATTTCTGGAAGATTAGACCAGGAGTGGAGAGTGGTGCAGTGGCTGCTGTATATAGGCTTCCCAAAGCTCCAACAGCTCGATTTTATTCCTACTGCTGGCCGAGATTGAGGCAAAGGACTTAAATGAGCACTGAGAGGGCTATAGCGGAAAGTATGCTGAAGGATGACAGGAACGCCAGGAGAAGCAACTGCAGATTCATTTGCATTGTTAAAAGCATACTGCTGATAATGTACGGCAAGATGGTGGATTAACAGACACCAATGTGTTAGATTTCTGCAGTGAAGTGTAAGACAGGAAGAGTACATGCTTTGTTTCACCGTCTGTCAGACTGTGGGAGAGGGCCAAAGTTCCAGATGGTGTGTACTGCCCACGGCTACCGGCTAAATGAGACAACTATGTAAAAACTGCTCATGTAACAATCATAATATTGTCTGGTAATCATTCAATAGGGACAGCTTCAACCGATGTACCCTCTGGGGGTAAGATGCATGTCTGTGATCACATTTAGATACAAACCCTCGCTGTTTATCCGGCACACACAATCCACATTTAAATGTTTCTAATTCACAAACAAGGCCAAGGAATAAATGGAGGAGGATCTGCATGGAGAAACTATTTTACAAAAGACTGGCAGAACAGAGATCACTTCATTTTGCATCTGGCAGATGTGGTGCAACAGCACTCAGATTACCATAATGTACTGATATTGTCCTACATGGAACTGACTCGCTTTATCTCTGTAGGCTACAAAGAAAATGCTTGGACAAAACAATCCTGCACTGTCCTCCAAAAGTAACACTCAAACAAACCTGTAAAGTGGTGATGCCTCTGTTTGCATCGGTGGTGAAGGAGAGTTTACAAAATATTTCGAAACATTCTTTTTTTTCCCCTGTTTCCGAACAGTCAAAAACACCAAGATATTCAATTGTTTCGACATATTATACTTTGACTGTTTATTAATTTGTTACTATACTAGTACTATACCTTTTTCATGACTTTTTTTACGTACTATATGACCTTTTTTACATACTATATGACATTTTCCAACTTGATATACTACAACTTTTTTATTGCTTTTTTTTCAACATACTATGTTATGACTTTTATACTACAGTATGAATTGTTTTTTACTATACTATGGCTTTTTTCAACTACTATACCATGACTTCTTTATGTTTTTTTTTTTAAATGCTATACTGTAACTGTTGACGTTTTTGTTTCAACAATTTCTTATGATGTCATACTATACGATAACTTTTTTATTGACTTTTTATGACTTTTTTGGACATAATAGACATTTTAAAAATACTGTATATACTATGACTTTTTTATGACTTTTTTCTCGACATACCTTAATATACTTTTTTTGACATGATATACTCTGACTTTTTATGATTCTTTTCATCAAATTCAACTAACTTTTTTTGACATGCTATACTATGACTGTTTTTAACTTTTTTCGACAGGCTATATGTAATGAAGACCCTTTCCATTACCAGCATTTGTGGACTGTTTTAACACAATAAGAGTCACTCACACACTAAGGGTTGAATTTTTTATTGTACTGTTGTGGTTCTGATATGTTCCCAAGTATAGCTGTTCAGGGCGGGCCTGAAGATACAAACATATTATTGGTTTGGTTATCTTTACCGGAAGGATGGAATACAAACTGTTGTTAATAGTGCTGCCATGACCACACGCTGCCTGTGGTCCAACATGTAAAGAGCTGTGCCATGTCTTTGTTGTTTTGTTGGTGAAATACACACCTGGTTGGTTTGCACAATAACCTCTGTGTCAGTCCTCCTGCTTCTAAAGACCGCTGTGTGGCCAGCCTAACACTATACTATGATTGTTTTTGACTTTTTACGACATGCTATACTATGACTTTTTTCGACATACTATACTACGACTGTTTTTGACTTTTTACGACATGCTATACTATGACTTTTTTCGACATAATATACAATGACTGTTTTTGACTTTTCACGACATGCTATACTATGACTTTTTTCGACATACTATACTATGACTGTTTTTGACTTTTTACGACATGCTATACTATGACTTTTTTCGACATAATATACTACGACTGTTTTTTGACTTTTTTATACATGCTATACTATGACCGTTTTTCACTTTTTTTGACAGGCTATACTATGACCGTTTTTCACTTTTTTCGACAGGCTATACTATGACTGCTTTCAACAGGTTATGCTGTGACTGTTTTTCACTTTTTTCGACAAGCTATTACTATGACTGTTTTTTTACTTTTTTCGACAGGCTATACTATGACCGTTTTTCACTTTTTTCGACAGGCTATACTATGACTGCTTTCAAAAGGTTATACTGTGACTGTTTTTCACTTTTTTCGACATGCTATACTATGACTGTTTTCGACATAATATACTATGACTGTTTTTAGACTTTTTTCGACATGCTATACTGTGACCGTTTTTCACTTTTTTCGACAGAATATACTATGACCGTCTTTCACTTTTTTCGACAGGCTATCCTATGACTGCTTTCGACAGGCTATACTATGGCTGTTTTCGACATGCTATGTTATCACCGTTTTTCACTTTTTTCGACAGGCTATACTATGACTGTTTTTGACATAATATACTGTGACTGTTTTTTGACTTTTTTTGACAGGCTATACTATGACTGCTTTCGACAGGCTATACTATGACCGTTTTTCACTTTTTTCAACAGGCTATACTATGATCGTTTTTCACTTTTTTTGACAGAATATACTATGACCGTCTTTCACTTTTTTCGACAGGCTATACTATGACTGCTTTCGACAGGCTATACTATGACTGTTTTCAACATGATATACTATGACCGTTTTTCACTTTTTTCGACAGAATATACTATGACTGTCTTTCACTTTTTTCGACAGGCTATAATATGACTGCTTTCGACAGGCTATACTATGACCGTTTTTCACTTTTTTCAACAGGCTATACTATGACCGTCTTTCACTTTTTTCAAAAGGCTATACTATGACTGCTTTCGACAGGCTATACTATGACTGTTTTTGACATAATATACTGTGACTGTTTTTTGACTTTTTTTGACATGCTATACTATGACCGTTTTTCATTTTTTTCGACAGGCTATCCTATGACTGCTTTCGACAGGCTATACTATGACTGTTTTCGACATGCTATACTATGACCGTTTTTCACATTTTTCGACATGCTATACGATGACCGTTTTTCACTTTTTTCGACATGCTATACTATGACCGTTTTTCACTTTTTTCGACAGGTTATACTATGACTGTTTTTGACAGGCTATACTATGACCGTTTTTCACTTTTTTCGACATGCTATACTATGACTGCTTTCGACAGGCTATACTATGACTGTTTTTGACATAATATACTGTGACTGTTTTTTGACTTTTTTTGACATGCTATACGATGACCGTTTTTCACTTTTTTCGACATGCTATACTATGACCGTTTTTCACTTTTTTCGACAGGTTATACTATGACTGTTTTTGACAGGCTATACTATGACCGTTTTTCACTTTTTTCGACATGCTATACTATGACCGTTTTTCACTTTTTTCGACATGCTATGCTGTGACCTTTTTTCATTTTTCTCGACAGGCTCTACTATGACTGCTTTCGACAGGCTATACTATGACTGTTTTCGACATAATATACTATGACTGTTTTTTGACTTTTTTCGACATGCTATACTTTGACTGTTTTCTACATGATATATAACATGACTTTTTATAGACATTATGCCAGTGGTTCTCAATCGCTGTCCGTGGCTTAGTGGAGAGCAGGGCTCCCTCTCAGTCAGAGGGTCGTCGGTTCAATCCCTGGCTCCTGCTATGATAGTCTCAACTCCAAAATACTATTACTATGACTATTTTTAGACATACTATACTATTACCGTTTTTCAATTCTTTCGACAGGCTATACTATGACTGCTTTCCACAGGCTATACTATGACTGTTTTCGACAGGCTATACTATGACTGTTTTCGACATAATATACTATGACTGTTTTTTGACTTTTTTCGACATGCTATACTATGACTGTTTTTCACTTTTTTCGACATGCTATACTATGACCGTTTTTCACTTTTTTCGACATGCTATACTATGACCGTTTTTCACATTTTTCGACATGCTATACGATGACCGTTTTTCACTTTTTTCGACATGCTATACTATGACCGTTTTTCACTTTTTTCGACAGGTTATACTATGACTGTTTTTGACATAATATACTATGACTGTTTTTTGACTTTTTTCGACATGCTATACTATGACCGTTATTCAATTTTTTCGATATGCTATACTTTGACCGTTTTTCACTTTTTTCGACAGGCTATACTATGACTGCTTTCGACAGGCTATGCTATGACTGTTTTTGACATAATATACTGTGACTGTTTTTTTACTGTTTTCGACATGCTATACTATGACCGTTTTTCACATTTTTCGACATGCTATACGATGACCGTTTTTCACTTTTTTCGACATGCTATACTATGACCGTTTTTCACTTTTTTCGACAGGTTATACTATGACTGTTTTTGACAGGCTATACTATGACCGTTTTTCACTTTTTTCGACATGCTATACTATGACCGTTTTTCACTTTTTTCGACATGCTATGCTGTGACCTTTTTTCATTTTTCTCGACAGGCTCTACTATGACTGCTTTCGACAGGCTACACTATGACTGTTTTCGACATAATATACTATGACTGTTTTTTGACTTTTTTCGACATGCTATACTTTGACTGTTTTCTACATGATATATAACATGACTTTTTATAGACATTATGCCAGTGGTTCTCAATCGCTGTCCGTGGCTTAGTGGAGAGCAGGGCTCCCTCTCAGTCAGAGGGTCGTCGGTTCAATCCCTGGCTCCTGCTATGATAGTCTCAACTCCAAAATACTATTACTATGACTATTTTTAGACATACTATACTATTACCGTTTTTCAATTCTTTCGACAGGCTATACTATGACTGCTTTCCACAGGCTATACTATGACTGTTTTCGACAGGCTATACTATGACTGTTTTTGACATAATATACAATGACTGTTTTTTTGACTTTTTTCGACATGCTATACTATGACCGTTTTTCACTTTTTTCGACATGCTATACTATGACCGTTTTTCACATTTTTCGACATGCTATACGATGACCGTTTTTCACTTTTTTTGACATGCTATACTATGACCGTTTTTCACTTTTTTCGACAGGTTATACTATGACTGTTTTTGACAGGCTATACTATGACTGTTTTCGACATAATATACTATGACTGTTTTTTGACTTTTTTCGACATGCTATACGATGACCGTTTTTCACTTTTTTTGACATGCTATACTGTGACCGTTTTTCACTTTTTTCGACAGGTTATACTATGACTGTTTTTGACAGGCTATACTATGACTGTTTTCGACATAATATACTATGACTGTTTTTTGACTTTTTTCGACATGCTATACTATGACCGTTAGTCAATTTTTTCGATATGCTATACTTTGACCGTTTTTCACTTTTTTCGACAGGCTATCCTATGACTGCTTTCGACAGGCTATACTATGACCGTTTTTCACTTTTTTTGACATGCTATACTATGACCTTTTTTCATTTCTCTCGACAGGCTCTACTATGACTGCTTTCGACAGGCTATACTATGACTGTTTTTGACATAATATACTGTGACTGTTTTTTTACTGTTTTCGACATGCTATACTATGACCGTTTTTCACATTTTTCGACATGCTATACGATGACCGTTTTTCACTTTTTTCGACAGGTTATACTATGACCGTTTTTGACATAATATACTATGACTGTTTTTTGACTTTTTTCGACATGCTATACTATGACCGTTATTCAATTTTTTCGATATGCTATACTTTGACCGTTTTTCACTTTTTTCGACAGGCTATACTATGACTGCTTTCGACAGGCTATACTATGACTGTTTTTGACATAATATACTGTGACTGTTTTTTTACTGTTTTCGACATGCTATACTATGACCGTTTTTCACATTTTTCGACATGCTATACGATGACCGTTTTTCACTTTTTTCGACATGCTATACTATGACCGTTTTTCACTTTTTTCGACAGGTTATACTATGACTGTTTTTGACAGGCTATACTATGACCGTTTTTCACTTTTTTCGACATGCTATACTATGACCGTTTTTCACTTTTTTCGACATGCTATGCTGTGACCTTTTTTCATTTTTCTCGACAGGCTCTACTATGACTGCTTTCGACAGGCTATACTATGACTGTTTTCGACATAATATACTATGACTGTTTTTTGACTTTTTTCGACATGCTATACTTTGACTGTTTTCTACATGATATATAACATGACTTTTTATAGACATTATGCCAGTGGTTCTCAATCGCTGTCCGTGGCTTAGTGGAGAGCAGGGCTCCCTCTCAGTCAGAGGGTTGTCGGTTCAATCCCTGGCTCCTGCTATGATAGTCTCAACTCCAAAATGCTATTACTATGACTATTTTTAGACATACTATACTATTACCGTTTTTCAATTCTTTCGACAGGCTATACTATGACTGCTTTCCACAGGCTATACTATGACTGTTTTTGACATAATATACAATGACTGTTTTTTTGACTTTTTTCGACATGCTATACTATGACCGTTTTTCACTTTTTTCGACATGCTATACTATGACCGTTTTTCACATTTTTCGACATGCTATACGATGACCGTTTTTCACTTTTTTTGACATGCTATACTATGACCGTTTTTCACTTTTTTCGACAGGTTATACTATGACTGTTTTTGACAGGCTATACTATGACTGTTTTCGACATAATATACTATGACTGTTTTTTGACTTTTTTCGACATGCTATACGATGACCGTTTTTCACTTTTTTTGACATGCTATACTGTGACCGTTTTTCACTTTTTTCGACAGGTTATACTATGACTGTTTTTGACAGGCTATACTATGACTGTTTTCGACATAATATACTATGACTGTTTTTTGACTTTTTTCGACATGCTATACTATGACCGTTAGTCAATTTTTTCGATATGCTATACTTTGACCGTTTTTCACTTTTTTCGACAGGCTATCCTATGACTGCTTTCGACAGGCTATACTATGACCGTTTTTCACTTTTTTTGACATGCTATACTATGACCTTTTTTCATTTCTCTCGACAGGCTCTACTATGACTGCTTTCGACAGGCTATACTATGACTGTTTTCGACATAATATACTATGACTGTTTTTTGACTTTTTTCGACATGCTATACTATGACTGTTTTTCAATTTTTTCGACAGGCTATACTATGACTGTTTTCGACATAATATACTATTACTGTTTTTTGACTTTTTTCGACATGCTATACTATGACCGTTATTCAATTTTTTCGATATGCTATACTTTGACCGTTTTTCACTTTTTTCGACAGGCTATCCTATGACTGCTTTCGACAGGCTATACTATGACTGTTTTCGACATAATATACTATGACTGTTTTTTGACTTTTTTTCGACATGCTATACTATGACTGTTTTCTACATGATATATAACATGACTTTTTATAGACATTATGCCAGTGGTTCTCAATCGCTGTCCGTGGCTTAGTGGAGAGCAGGGCTCCCTCTCAGTCAGAGGGTCGTCAGTTCAATCCCTGCCTCCTGCTATGATAGTCTCAACTCCAAAAAAATATTACTATGACTATTTTTAGACATACTATACTATTACCGTTTTTCAATTCTTTCGACAGGCTATATTATGACTGCTTTCCACAGGCTATACTATGACTGTTTTCGACAGGCTATACTATGACTGTTTTCGACATAATATACTATGACTGTTTTTTGACTTTTTTTGACATGCTATACTATGACTGTTTTTCAATTTTTTCGACAGGTTATACTATGACTGTTTTTGACAGGCTATACTATGACTGTTTTCGACATAATATACTATTACTGTTTTTTGACTTTTTTTGACATGCTATACTATGACCGTTATTCAATTTTTTCGATATGCTATACTTTGACCGTTTTTCACTTTTTTCGACAGGCTATACTATGACTGTTTTTCACTTTGACTGCTTTCGACAGGCTATACTATGACCGTTTTTCACTTTTTTCGACATGCTATACTATGACCGTTTTTCAATTTTTTTGACATGCTATACTATGACCGTTTTTCATTTTTTTCGACTGGCTATACTATGACTGCTTTCGACAGGTTATACTATGACTGTTTTCGACATAATATACTATGACTGTTTTTTGACTTTTTTCGACACGCTATACTATGACTGTTTTCTACATGATATATAATATGACTTTTTATAGACATACTATCACAGTGGTTTGTCAATTGCTGTCCATGGCTAAGTGGAGAGCAGAGCTCCTTCTCAATCAGAGGGTCGTCGGTTCAATCCCCGGCTCCTGCTATGCTAGTCTCAACCCCAAAATACTATTACCATGACTTTTTTTCGACACACTATACTATGACCGTTTTTCAATTTTTTAGACAGGCTATACTATGACTGCTTTCGACAGGCATTACTATGACTGTGTTTGACATAATATACTATGACTGTTTTTTTACTTTTTTTGACATGCTATACTATGACTGTTTTCTCCATAATATATAATATTACTTTTTATAGACATACTATGCCATTGGTTCTCAGTTGCTGTCCGTGGCTTAGTGGAGAGCAGGCCTGCCTCTCAGTCAGAGGATTGTCGGTTCAATCCCTGGCTCCTGCTATGCTAGTCTCAACTCCAAAATACTATTACAATGACTTTTTTTAGACACACTATACTATTACCGTTTTTCAATTTTTTCAACAGGCTATACTATGACTGCTTTCCACAGGCAATACTATGACTGTTTTCGTCATAATATACAATGACTGTTTTTCATTTTATTCGACATGCTATACTATGACTGTTTTCTACATGATATATAATATGACTTTTCATAGACATACTCTGCCCTTGGTTCTCAAATGCTGTCCGTGGCTAAGTGGAGAGCAGAGCTCCCTGTCAATCAGATGGCCGTTGGTTCGAATCCCGGCTCCTGCTATGCTAGTCTCAACCCCAAAATAATATTACTATGACTTTTTTCGACATGCTATACTATGACCGTTTTTCAACTTTTTCGACATGCTATACTATGACCATTTTTCATTTTTTTCGACTGGCTATACTATGACTGCTTTCGACAGGTTATACTATGACTGTTTTCGACATAATATACTATGACTGTTTTTTGACTTTTTTCGACACGCTATACTATGACTGTTTTCTACATGATATATAATATGACTTTTTATAGACATACTATCACAGTGGTTCTCAATTGCTGTCCATGGCTAAGTGGAGAGCAGGGCTCCTTCTCAATCAGAGGGTCGTCGGTTCAATCCCCGGCTCCTGCTATGCTAGTCTCAACCCCAAAATACTATTACCATGACTTTTTTTCGACACACTATACTATGACCGTTTTTCAATTTTTTAGACAGGCTATACTATGACTGCTTTCGACAGGCATTACTATGACTGTGTTTGACATAATATACTATGACTGTTTTTTTACTTTTTTTGACATGCTATACTATGACTGTTTTCTCCATAATATATAATATTACTTTTTATAGACATACTATGCCGTTGGTTCTCAATTGCTGTCCGTGGCTTAGTGGAGAGCAGGCCTGCCTCTCAGTCAGAGGATTGTCGGTTCAATCCCTGGCTCCTGCTATGCTAGTCTCAACTCCAAAATACTATTACAATGACTTTTTTTAGACACACTATACTATTACCGTTTTTCAATTTTTTCAACAGGCTATACTATGACTGCTTTCCACAGGCAATACTATGACTGTTTTCGTCATAATATACAATGACTGTTTTTCATTTTATTCGACATGCTATACTATGACTGTTTTCTACATGATATATAATATGACTTTTCATAGACATACTCTGCCCTTGGTTCTCAAATGCTGTCCGTGGCTAAGTGGAGAGCAGAGCTCCCTGTCAATCAGATGGCCGTTGGTTCGAATTCCGGCTCCTGCTATGCTAGTCTCAACCCCAAAATAATATTACTATGACTTTTTTCGACATGCTATACTATGACCGTTTTTCAACTTTTTCGACATGCTATACTATGACCATTTTTCATTTTTTTTGACAGGCTATACTATTACTGCTTTCGACAGGCATTACTATGACTGTTTTCGACATAATTTACTATGACTGTTTTTTGACTTTTTTCGACATGCTATACTATGACTGTTTTCTACATGATATATAATATGACTTTTTATACACATACTATCACAGTGGTTCTCAATTGCTGTCCATGGCTAAGTGGAGAGAAGGGCTCCTTCTCAGTCAGAGGGTCGTCGGTTCAATCCCTGGCTCCTGCTATGCTAGTCTCAACTCCAAAATACTATTACAATGACTTTTTTTAGACACACTATACTATTACCGTTTTTCAATTTTTTCAACAGGCTATACTATGACTGCTTTCCACAGGCTATACTATGACTGTTTTCTAGATAATATACTATAACTGTTTTTTGACTTTTTTCGACATGCTATACTATGACCGTTTTTCAATTTTTTTGACTGGCTATACTATGACTGCTTTCGACAGGTTATACTATGACTGTTTTCGACATAATATACTATGACTTTTTTTTTACTTTTTTCAACATGCTATAGTATGACCGTTTTTCATTTTTTTCGACAGACTATACTATGACTGCTTTCGACAGGCTATACTATGACTGTTTTCGACATAACATACTATGATTGTTTTTAAATTTTTTTGACATGCTATACTCTGACCGTTTTTCATTTTTTTCGACTGGCTATACTATGACTGCTTTCGACAGGTTATACTATGACTGTTTTCGACATAATATACTATGACTGTTTTTTGACTTTTTTCGACATGCTATACTATGACCGTTTTTCATATTTTTCGACATGCTATACTCTGACTGTTTTCGACAGGCTATACTATGACTGTTTTCGACATAATATACTATGACTGTTTTTTGACTTTTTTCGACATGCTATACTATGACTGTTTTCTACATGATATATAATATGACTTTTTAAAGACATATGCCAGTGGTTCTCAATTGCTCTCCGTGGCTTAGTGGAGACCAGGGCTGCCTCTCAGTCAGAGGGTCGTCTGTTCAACCCCTGGCTCCTGCTATGATAGTCTCAACTCCATAACACTATTACTATTACTATTTTTAGACATACTATACTATGACCGTTTTTCATTTTTTTCGACAGGCTCTACTACGACTGCTTTCGACAGGCTATACTATGACTGTTTTCGACATAATATACTATGACTGTTTTTTGACTTTTTTCGACATGCTATAATATGACCGTTTTTCAATTTTTTTGACATGCTATACTATGACCGTTTTTCATTTTTTTCGACTGGCTATACTATGACTGCTTTCGACAGGTTATACTATGACTGTTTCGACATAATATACTATGACTGTTTTTTGACTTTTTTTGAAATGCTATACTATGACCGTTTTTCACTTTTTTCGACAGGCTATACTATGACTGTTTTCGACAGGCTATACTCTTACTGTTTTCAACATAATATACTATGACCGTTTTTAACTTTTTTCAACATGCTATACTATGACCGTTTTTCACTTTTTTAGACAGGCTATACTATGACTGTTTTCAACAGGCTGTACTATGACTGTTTTCGACATAATATGCTTTGACTGTTTTTTTACTTTTTTTGACATGCTATACTATGACCGTTTTTCACTTTTTTTGAAATGCTATACTATGACCGTTTTTCACTTTTTTCGACAGGCTATACTATGACTGTTTTCGACAGGCTATACTATGACTGTTTTCGACATAAAATGCTATGACTGTTTTTTGACTTTTTTCGACATGCTATACTATGACCGTTTTTCACTTTTTTCGACAGGCTATACTGTGACTGTTTTCGACAGGCTATACTATGACTGTTTTCGACATAATATACTGTGACTGTTTTTTGACTTTTTTCGACATGCTATACTATGACCGTTTTTCACTTTTTTCAACAGGCTATACTTTGACTGTTTTCGACAGGCTATACTATGATTGTTTTTGACATGCTATACTGTGACTGTTTTTTGACTTTTTTCGACATGCTATACTATGACCGTTTTTCACTTTTTTCGACGGGCTATACTATGACCGTTTTTCACTTTTTTCGAAAGGCTATATTATGACCGTTTTTCAATTTTTTCAACAGGCTATACTATGACTGCTTTCGACAGGCTATACTATGACTGTTTTCAACATGCTATACTATGACCGTCTTTAACTTTTTTCGACACCGATTTTCATTTTTTTCAAAAGGCTATACTATGACCGTTTTTCACTTTTTTAGACAGGCTATACAATGACTGCTTTCAACAGGCTATACTATGACTGCTTTCGACAGGCTATACTATGACCGTTTTTCACTTTTTTAGACAGGCTATACAATGACTGCTTTCAACAGGCTATACTATGACTGTTTTCGACATGCTATACTATGACCGTTTTTCACTTTTTTCGAAATGCTATACAATGACCGTTTTTCACTTTTTTCGACAGGCTATACTATGACTGTTTTCGACAGGCTATACTATGACTGTTTTTTGACTTTTTTCGACATGCTATACTATGACCGTTTTTCACTTTTTTCAAAATGCTATACTATGACCGTTTTTCACTTTTTTCGACAGGCTATACTATGACTGCTTTTGACAGGCTATACTATGACTGTTTTCGACATGCTGTATTATTACCGTTTTTCACTTTTTTCGACAGGCTATACTATGACTGCTTTCGACAGACTATACTATGACTGTTTTTGACATAATATACTGTGACTGTTTTTTTAATTTTATCAACATGCTATCCTATGACCGTTTTTCACTTTTTTCGACAGGCTATACTATGACTGTTTTTGAAATAATATACTGTGACTGTTTTTTGACTTTTTTCGACATGCTATACTATGACCGTTTTTCACTTTTTTTGACGGGCTACACTATGACCGTTTTTCACTTTTTTTGAAATGCTATATTATGACCGTTTTTCAATTTTTTCAACAGGCTATACTATGACTGTTTTCAACATGCTATACTATGACCGTCTTTCACTTTTTATGACACCGATTTTCACTTTTTTCAAAAGGCTATACTATGACCGTTTTTCACTTTTTTTCGACAGGCTATACTATGACTGCTTTCGACAGGCTATACTATGACTGTTTTTCACTTTTTCCGACAGGCTATACTATGACTGCTTTCGACAGGCTATACTATGACTGTTTTTGACATAATATACTGTGACTGTTTTTTGACTTTTTTCGACATGCTATACTATGACCGTTTTACACTTTTTTCGACGGGCTATACTATGACCGTTTTGCACTTTTTTCGACACGCTATACTATGACCGTCTTTCACTTTTTTCGACACAGATTTTTACTTTTCTCAAAAGGCTATACTATGACTGCATTCGACAGGCTATACTATGACTGTTTTTGACATAATATGCTGTGACTGTTTTTTGACTTTTTTCGACAGGCTATACTATGACCGTTTTTCACTTTTTTCCACAGGCTATATTATGACCGTTTTTAAATTTTTTCAACAGTCTATACTATGACTGTTTTCGACATGCTATACTATGACCGTTTTTCACTTTTTTCGACAGGCTATACTATGACTGCTTTCGACAGGCAATACTATGATTGTTTTTGACATAATATACTGTGACTGTTTTTTTAATTTTTTCAACATGCTATACTATGACCGTTTTTCACTTTTTTCGACAGGCTATATTATGACTGTTTTCGACAGGCTATACTATGACTGTTTTTGACATAATATACTGTGACTGTTTTTTGACTTTTTTCGATGGGCTATACTATGACCGTTTTTCACTTTTTTCGAAAGACTATATTATGACCGTTTTTCAATTTTTTCAACAGGCTATACTATGACTGCTTTCGACAGTCTATACTATGACTGTTTTCGACATGCTATACTATGACCGTCTTTAACTTTTTTCGACACCGATTTTCATTTTTTTCAAAAGGCTATACTATGACCGTTTTTCACTTTTTTCGACAGGCTATACTATGACTGCTTTCGACAGGCTATACTATGACTGTTTTTGACATCATTTTCTGTGACTGTTTTTTTAATTTTTTCAACATGCTATACTATGACCGTTTTTCACTTTTTTCGACAGGCTATACTATGACTGCTTTCGACAGGCTATACTATGACCGTTTTTCACTTTTTTAGACAGGCTATACAATGACTGCTTTCAACAGGCTATACTATGACTGTTTTTGACATGCTATACTATGACCGTTTTTCACTTTTTTCGAAATGCTATACAATGACCGTTTTTCACTTTTTTCGACAGGCTATACTATGACTGTTTTCGACAGGCTATACTATGACTGTTTTTTGACTTTTTTCGACATGCTATACTATGATCGTTTTTCACTTTTTTCAAAATGCTATACTATGACCGTTTTTCACTTTTTTCGACAGGCTATACTATGACTGCTTTCGACAGGCTATACTATGACTGTTTTTGACATCATATACTGTGACTGTTTTTTTTATTTTTTCAACATGCTATACTATGACCGTTTTTCACTTTTTTCGACAGGCTATACTATGACTGCTTTCGACAGGCTATACTATGACCGTTTTTCACTTTTTTAGACAGGCTATACAATGACTGCTTTCAACAGGCTATACTATGACTGTTTTCGACATGCTATACTATGACCGTTTTTCACTTTTTTCGAAATGCTATACAATGACCGTTTTTCACTTTTTTCGACAGGCTATACTATGACTGTTTTCAACAGGCTGTACTATGACTGTTTTCGACATAATATGTTTTGACTGTTTTTTTACTTTTTTTGACATGCTATACTATGACCGTTTTTCACTTTTTTCGACAGGCTATACTATGACTGTTTTCGACAGGCTATACTATGACTGTTTTCGACATAAAATGCTATGACTGTTTTTTGACTTTTTTCAACATGCTATACTATGACCGTTTTTCACTTTTTTCGACAGGCTATACTGTGACTGTTTTCGACAGGCTATACTATGACTGTTTTCGACATAATATACTGTGACTGTTTTTTGACTTTTTTCGACATGCTATACTATGACCGTTTTTCACTTTTTTCAACAGGCTATACTTTGACTGTTTTCGACAGGCTATACTATGATTGTTTTTGACATGCTATACTGTGACTGTTTTTTGACTTTTTTCGACATGCTATACTATGACCGTTTTTCACTTTTTTCGACGGGCTATACTATGACCGTTTTTCACTTTTTTCGAAAGGCTATATTATGACCGTTTTTCAATTTTTTCAACAGGCTATACTATGACTGCTTTCGACAGGCTATACTATGACTGTTTTCAACATGCTATACTATGACCGTCTTTAACTTTTTTCGACACCGATTTTCATTTTTTTCAAAAGGCTATACTATGACCGTTTTTCACTTTTTTAGACAGGCTATACAATGACTGCTTTCAACAGGCTATACTATGACTGCTTTCGACAGGCTATACTATGACCGTTTTTCACTTTTTTAGACAGGCTATACAATGACTGCTTTCAACAGGCTATACTATGACTGTTTTCGACATGCTATACTATGACCGTTTTTCACTTTTTTCGAAATGCTATACAATGACCGTTTTTCACTTTTTTCGACAGGCTATACTATGACTGTTTTCGACAGGCTATACTATGACTGTTTTTTGACTTTTTTCGACATGCTATACTATGACCGTTTTTCACTTTTTTCAAAATGCTATACTATGACCGTTTTTCACTTTTTTCGACAGGCTATACTATGACTGCTTTTGACAGGCTATACTATGACTGTTTTCGACATGCTGTATTATTACCGTTTTTCACTTTTTTCGACAGGCTATACTATGACTGCTTTCGACAGACTATACTATGACTGTTTTTGACATAATATACTGTGACTGTTTTTTTAATTTTATCAACATGCTATCCTATGACCGTTTTTCACTTTTTTCGACAGGCTATACTATGACTGTTTTTGAAATAATATACTGTGACTGTTTTTTGACTTTTTTCGACATGCTATACTATGACCGTTTTTCACTTTTTTTGACGGGCTACACTATGACCGTTTTTCACTTTTTTTGAAATGCTATATTATGACCGTTTTTCAATTTTTTCAACAGGCTATACTATGACTGTTTTCAACATGCTATACTATGACCGTCTTTCACTTTTTATGACACCGATTTTCACTTTTTTCAAAAGGCTATACTATGACCGTTTTTCACTTTTTTTCGACAGGCTATACTATGACTGCTTTCGACAGGCTATACTATGACTGTTTTTCACTTTTTCCGACAGGCTATACTATGACTGCTTTCGACAGGCTATACTATGACTGTTTTTGACATAATATACTGTGACTGTTTTTTGACTTTTTTCGACATGCTATACTATGACCGTTTTACACTTTTTTCGACGGGCTATACTATGACCGTTTTGCACTTTTTTCGACACGCTATACTATGACCGTCTTTCACTTTTTTCGACACAGATTTTTACTTTTCTCAAAAGGCTATACTATGACTGCATTCGACAGGCTATACTATGACTGTTTTTGACATAATATGCTGTGACTGTTTTTTGACTTTTTTCGACAGGCTATACTATGACCGTTTTTCACTTTTTTCCACAGGCTATATTATGACCGTTTTTAAATTTTTTCAACAGTCTATACTATGACTGTTTTCGACATGCTATACTATGACCATTTTTCACTTTTTTCGACAGGCTATACTATGACTGCTTTCGACAGGCAATACTATGATTGTTTTTGACATAATATACTGTGACTGTTTTTTTAATTTTTTCAACATGCTATACTATGACCGTTTTTCACTTTTTTCGACAGGCTATATTATGACTGTTTTCGACAGGCTATACTATGACTGTTTTTGACATAATATACTGTGACTGTTTTTTGACTTTTTTCGATGGGCTATACTATGACCGTTTTTCACTTTTTTCGAAAGACTATATTATGACCGTTTTTCAATTTTTTCAACAGGCTATACTATGACTGCTTTCGACAGGCTATACTATGACTGTTTTCGACATGCTATACTATGACCGTCTTTAACTTTTTTCGACACCGATTTTCATTTTTTTCAAAAGGCTATACTATGACCGTTTTTCACTTTTTTCGACAGGCTATACTATGACTGCTTTCGACAGGCTATACTATGACTGTTTTTGACATCATTTTCTGTGACTGTTTTTTTAATTTTTTCAACATGCTATACTATGACCGTTTTTCACTTTTTTCGACAGGCTATACTATGACTGCTTTCGACAGGCTATACTATGACTGTTTTCGACAGGCTATACTATGACTGCTTTCGACAGGCTATACTATGACCGTTTTTCACTTTTTTAGACAGGCTATACAATGACTGCTTTCAACAGGCTATACTATGACTGTTTTTGACATGCTATACTATGACCGTTTTTCACTTTTTTCGAAATGCTATACAATGACCGTTTTTCACTTTTTTCGACAGGCTATACTATGACTGTTTTCGACAGGCTATACTATGACTGTTTTTTGACTTTTTTCGACATGCTATACTATGATCGTTTTTCACTTTTTTCAAAATGCTATACTATGACCGTTTTTCACTTTTTTCGACAGGCTATACTATGACTGCTTTCGACAGGCTATACTATGACTGTTTTTGACATCATATACTGTGACTGTTTTTTTTATTTTTTCAACATGCTATACTATGACCGTTTTTCACTTTTTTCGACAGGCTATACTATGACTGCTTTCGACAGGCTATACTATGACCGTTTTTCACTTTTTTAGACAGGCTATACAATGACTGCTTTCAACAGGCTATACTATGACTGTTTTCGACATGCTATACTATGACCGTTTTTCACTTTTTTCGAAATGCTATACAATGACCGTTTTTCACTTTTTTCGACAGGCTATACTATGACTGTTCTCGACAGGCTATACTATGACTGTTTTTTGACTTTTTTCGACATGCTATACTATGACCGTTTTTCACTTTTTTCAAAATGCTATACTATGACCGTTTTTCACTTTTTTCGACAGGCTGTACTGTGACTGCTTTCGACAGGCTATACTATGACTGTTTTTGACATGCTGTATTATTACCGTTTTTCACTTTTTTCGACAGGCTATACTATGACTGCTTTCGACAGACTATACTATGACTGTTTTTGACATAATATACTGTGACTGTTTTTTTCATTTTATCAACATGCTATCCTATGACCGTTTTTCACTTTTTTTGACAGGCTATACTATGACTGTTTTTGAAATAATATACTGTGACTGTTTTTTGACTTTTTTCGACATGCTATACTATGACCGTTTTTCACTTTTTTCGACGGGCTACACTATGAATGTTTTTCACTTTTTTTGAAATGCTATATTATGACCGTTTTTCAATTTTTTCAACAGGCTATACTATGACTGTTTTCAACATGCTATACTATGACCGTCTTTCACTTTTTATGACACCGATTTTCACTTTTTTCAAAAGGCTATACTATGACCGTTTTTCACTTTTTTTCAAAAGGCTATACTATGACTGCTTTCGACAGGCTATACTATGACTGTTTTTCACTTTTTCCGACAGGCTATACTATGACTGCTTTCGACAGGCTATACTATGACTGTTTTTGACATAATATACTGTGACTGTTTTTTGACTTTTTTCGACATGCTATACTATGACCGTTTTACACTTTTTTCGACGGGCTATACTATGACCGTTTTGCACTTTTTTCGACAGGCTATACTATGACCGTCTTTCACTTTTTTCGACACAGATTTTTACTTTTGTCAAAAGGCTATACTATGACTGCATTCGACAGGCTATACTATGACTGTTTTTGACATAATATGCTGTGACTGTTTTTTGACTTTTTTCGACATACTATACTATGACCGTTTTTCACTTTTTTCCACAGGCTATATTATGACCGTTTTTAAATTTTTTCAACAGGCTATACTATGACTGCTTTCGACAGGCTATACTATGACTGTTTTCGACATGCTATACTATGACCGTTTTTCACTTTTTTCGACAGGCTATACTATGACTGCTTTCGACAGGCAATACTATGATTGTTTTTGACATAATATACTGACTGTTTTTTTTAATTTTTTTAACATGCTATACTATGACCGTTTTTCACTTTTTTCGACATGCTATACTATGACTGTTTTTGACATAATATACTGTGACTGTTTTTTGACTTTTTTCGACGGGCTATACTATGACCGTTTTTCACTTTTTTTGAAAGGCTATATTATGACCGTTTTTCAATTTTTTCAACAGGCTATACTATGACTGCTTTCGACAGGCTATACTATGACTGTTTTCGACATGCTATACTATGACCGTCTTTAACTTTTTTCGACACCGATTTTCATTTTTTTCAAAAGGCTATACTATGACCGTTTTTCACTTTTTTCGACAGGCTATACTATGACTGCTTTCGACAGGCTATACTATGACTGTTTTTGACATCATTTTCTGTGACTGTTTTTTTAATTTTTTCAACATGCTATACTATGACCGTTTTTCACTTTTTTTGACAGGCTATACTATGACTGCTTTCGACAGGCTATACTATGACCGTTTTTCACTTTTTTAGACAGGCTATACAATGACTGCTTTCAACAGGCTATACTATGACTGTTTTTGACATGCTATACTATGACCGTTTTTCACTTTTTTCGAAATGCTATACAATGACCGTTTTTCACTTTTTTCGACAGGCTATACTATGACTGTTTTCGACAGGCTATACTATGACTGTTTTTTGACTTTTTTCGACATGCTATACTATGATCGTTTTTCACTTTTTTCAAAATGCTATACTATGACCGTTTTTCACTTTTTTCGACAGGCTATACTATTACTGTTTTTCACTTTTTTCGACATGCTATACTATGACCGTTTTTCACTTTTTTTGAAATGCTATACTATGACTGTTTTTCACTTTTTTCGACAGGCTATACTATGACTGTTTT
Organism: Cebidichthys violaceus; assembly: GCF_023349555.1. Classification (NCBI taxonomy): domain Eukaryota; kingdom Metazoa; phylum Chordata; class Actinopteri; order Perciformes; family Stichaeidae; genus Cebidichthys; species Cebidichthys violaceus. The sequence goes on from NW_027176384.1 coordinate 11,318,380, forward strand.
CGACAGGCTATACTCTTACTGTTTTCAACATAATATACTATGACCGTTTTTAACTTTTTTCAACATGCTATACTATGACCGTTTTTCACTTTTTTAAACAGGCTATACTATGACTGTTTTCAACAGGCTATACTATGACTGTTTTCGACATAATATGCTTTGACTGTTTTTTTACTTTTTTTGACATGCTATACTATGACCGTTTTTCACTTTTTTTGAAATGCTATACTATGACCGTTTTTCACTTTTTTCGACAGGCTATACTATGACTGTTTTCGACAGGCTATACTATGACTGTTTTTGACATAATATACTGTGACTGTTTTTTAAATTTTTTCAACATGCTATACTATGACCGTTTTTCACTCTTTTCGACGGGCTATACTATGACCGTTTTTCACTTTTTTCGAAAGGCTATATTATGACCGTTTTTCAATTTTTTCAACAGGCTATACTATGACTGCTTTCGACAGGCTATACTATGACTGTTTTCGACATGCTATACTCTGACCGTCTTTAACTTTTTTCGACACCGATTTTAATTTTTTTCAAAAGGCTATACTATGACCGTTTTTCACTTTTTTCGACAGGCTATACTATGACTGCTTTCGACAGGCTCTACTATGACTGTTTTTGACATCATATACTGTGACTTTTTTTAAAAAATTTTCAACATGCTATACTATGACCGTTTTTCACTTTTTTCGACAGGCTATACTATGACTGCTTTCGACAGGCTATACTATGACCGTTTTTCACTTTTTTAGACAGGCTATACAATGACTGCTTTCAACAGGCTATACTATGACTGTTTTCGACATGCTATACTATGACCGTTTTTCACTTTTTTCGAAATGCTATACAATGACCGTTTTTCACTTTTTTCAACAGGCTATACTATGACTGTTTTCGACAGGCTATACTATGACTGTTTTTTGACTTTTTTCGACATGCTATACTATGACCGTTTTTCACTTTTTTCAAAATGCTATACTATGGCCGTTTTTCACTTTTTTCCACAGGCTATACTATGACTGTTTTCGACAGGCTATACTATGACTGTTTTCGACATAATATACTATGACTGTTTTTTGACTTTTTTCGACATGCTATACTATGACCGTTTTTCACTTTTTTTGAAATGTTATACTATGACCGTTTTTCACTTTTTTCGACATGCTATACTATGACCGTTTTTCACTTTTTTTGAAATGTTATACTATGACCGTTTTTCACTTTTTTCAACATAATATACTATGACCGTTTTTCACTTTTTTCAACATGCTATACTATGACCGTTTTTCACTTTTTTAGACAGGCTATACTATGACTGTTTTCAACAGGCTATACTATGACTGTTTTCGACATAATATGCTTTGACTGTTTTTTTACTTTTTTTGACATGCTATACTATGACCGTTTTTCACTTTTTTTGAAATGCTATACTATGACCGTTTTTCACTTTTTTCGACAGGCTATACTATGACTGTTTTCGACAGGCTATACTATGACTGTTTTCGACATAAAATGCTATGACTGTTTTTTGACTTTTTTCGACATGCTATACTATGACCGTTTTTCACTTTTTTCGACAGGCTATACTGTGACTGTTTTCGACAGGCTATACTATGACTGTTTTCAACATAATATACTGTGACTGTTTTTTGACTTTTTTCGACATGCTATACTATGACCGTTTTTCACTTTTTTCAACAGGCTATACTTTGACTGTTTTCGACAGGCTATACTATGACTGTTTTCGACATAATATACTAAGACTGTTTTTGACTTCTTCCGACATGCTATACTATGACTGTTTTATGGTTCTTTTTATTAAATTAAACTAACTTTTTTGACATGTTATACTTTGACTGTTTTCGACATGCTCCACTCTGACTTTTTTTGACATATTATATTGTCTGTTTTTTTCTTTTTTCGACATGCTGTACTATGACTGTTTTTTTACTTTTTTTGACATACTATATTATTACTGTTTTTGAGTCAGCTAGGCCGATGCTCAGGCTAGCTGTGCAACAATGATGACTTTTCTCCTCCAGGTGTGGCAGTGTCTTAAGTGCTGCTGTCTTGTGGCGGCTCCTTCATTGGTTCTGGAGTTTTCTTACAGGGGGTGTATCCATGGGTCTTTCTGTAGTTTCTGGCTGTCGTCCGGAGCACCTGGATCATTCTTTTCCCCCTTTTTTTTTGGAAGTCTTTCACCAGGATCCAGTCCTCTTGGTGCAGATTAGCTCGTTCGGCCTCTCGTGGTTCGGCGTCCCTCACCTGTTTAGGAATATCACAAAGCACATAGGAGAGGTTTTAACAACACTGCATCATCACATTCTTAAATATTCAAAAGGGTTCTGTGTGGCATTTTACTGCCCACGCCCCGTATTGTGTTGTGCACAAACTATTCACTCTCTGCCCTTTCGCTTTCATTATATAATACTCTATCCATCCTTAATGCCACTTGCCTCAACTCTGTCCTGCCTGGAACCATTTCTGTTCATCTTTTCTTCAGGCCCTGATGTAACATATACGGCACAGTGTATGGCCATTTCTGCATGTACTGTACTTCTGCTTTCATGTACAGATGTGCTGTATCCAGCTCTAGTATTTGATGTTGTTCAGTATTTGATATTCATACACATTCAGCAGAGAGTTTGGATCATATTTTATCTTTTGCGAAACCGTTTTTTCTTTGTTTCGCTACACACCAGAGGGACGCCAAAACAAAAATAGTCTTTGTTCTATCGAGGTTTACTGGACAGCAACCTGACCAACAACCTTCAGGAAATGTCCCAGTCCCTCTCTCTCCCTCGACTACAACTGTGATTACAGCTACATGACTTGAGGGTTAACAATTCAACCAACACTTTTGGCCTGCATTCAAAGTTGACTCCAAATAACCTCAGATGTACGTCAAGTTTGTATTCACTGAATGTGCACATTTGTATAGAAAGCCAGCATCAAACAAAATTTTAATTCATTTGTTTGCTCGGGCCTGCTTAGAGGATAAGCATGTAGGTTAAGTGCTACAAATGAGATTTGACAGCGCAGCAAAAGGCTCAGAGAAGTATTCAGCATAACCACAATTTCTTAAATTTTGTGGCGCCGAATGCAAAGCGGAACAATTTCTTGTGACGTTAAAGTGTGTGGGAGAGCTGCACATTGATCAACCCTGAAGAACATAAAAAAAACTACAACTGGCATGTCTGTGATAAGAGCTGACAGGCTCTCGCTAACGTCTTGGCCGGTATATCTGAGCTAAGAAGTTTGATGTCTGCTCCCAAAACACCTAAAGCTGAGACGACGCTGTGCGCTCATAGCGAGCCGTCTCCCAGCAGTCAAACCAACATGACAGCAGTGAAGCCATGCAGTCACATAAAGCTGCTTATGTCACCTTTACAGAACACAAGAATCAGCATTGCAAAAAATCACGAGCTCATCGTCTACGCAATGAAGAATTAAGAAAAAAATGAGTGTTAATACCAAGGGAAGAGGAATGGAGGATCAAGCTGTACCAAAAAAAACTTTTTTTTATAAAGAAAACACTCATAATATTACATTTTAATTACAAAGAGGAGCTGCAAAAGAGGAGATGAATCCACGGCCACTTGTGTGGAAAATAACGACATGGCACGGGGCACTGAATTTGATTGATATACTGTTTATCAAACAGCAAATGAGACAAGAATTCACACCCGCCTCACTCGTTGCCAGGAGGAGAGCGGGCTCCGGTGACGGACTGTTGCGGCCATAACAACTACTGTCTGATCTCCTCCCGGCTACAGCCTCCTAGCAGCAGGTAGCTGGGACCCAGTGCAATTTTAGCATGATAGCATGGTAGGATTAACAAGCTAACTTGCCAGCCGATAAATGATCTGTGCAGTGATTGTAATGCTACACTGTGGTTTGTAATATACAAACTCATTAAGTCACTCTCATTAATGAGCATCCTTCTTGGGCAACTTTGCTTGAATAGGCAAAGAGGAGCTCCTTAGCACAGGGCGATTAAGCAAAATAAGCAATCTGTCGTCATGAATGGTTACACCTCCATGATAGGAGTAAAACATCAAAATAAACATCACTGACTTTCCCCCATCTCAATTGTCAGAGTCAAAATCAGCATGACATCTAGTTCATGTGCGCATGTTGCTGTTTTTAGCAGCGCCACAAATGAGTGAACAAATGTTTTCCAAAGAAGCTCATGAAAGATAAGCAGATAAAGTGCTGGAACACACACAGAAGCTTCCGGAGGCTAAACAGACTACGAGCCCACACAGCTCATCAGCCTGCTCCAGTGACTCGGCTCCAGATCTGTCTGCCTTCATTTCAGCTCCGAGGCAGCAACACTAATTGTTTGGGACAACCAATGTTTAATGCTGCAAGAGAGCTGGCACAAGTAAATACAATAAAGGCTTCCGCATGTTTAAATACCTGCTTGGTCAAACCGAAAGATAGAGACAATCTTAAGGACCAGTAGACTCATTTTGTTGAAGTGATTTATTTAGGGTTTGTGACTAACCATACACATTTTGATAGTTCTTATTCCATGCTGGTTTAATTATTTTCTGACTGATGGTGTTTATTTCCTTAATTTAACTCAGAATAAATGTATTGCCAATCAAAACTTATGTACCAAAAACTAACATGTCTGCTCAGATTCGTGATTTTGCTGTGGCTAAATGATTTTTTTGGGACACAGATTTTGTTGCTTGTGTTGAGACGTGGGCTGCATATAACAATTATTTTCATTATCGTTTGGTCTATAAAACATCAGAAAACATTGAAAACCTGCTCTAGGATATTGTGATGGGTGTTTCTCAAAGACTGTCTGTTCGTCCCCTCGGACAAAGCCCCAAAGTGACATCATTAAATGTCTTGTTTTACTTAACCAACAGTCCACAAACTACAATGCAAGAACAAGAAAAACAGCAAATTCTCACATTATAAAAGCTGTAACCAGATCATTTTTGGCATTTTTGCTTAAAAAAAAAAGATTAATCGATCATCAAAATAATTACCTTTTCATTTCAGTTATTTTCTAATAATGCAGCTCTAGTTTAGCCAACTTTGCCTCTTAAATTAAATAGGAGGTTTTTTTTTTGTGGATGCTGATATAAATAAAAAAAATATAGGACATCGAAACTCTGGTATCGTAGGAGCCTTTGATGTGAGTGATTATACACAAAAGAGTCCAAAATAACTTCCTCTCACAAATTTAAGCTCATATGTAACAATGCATCCTGCAAAAGGTCACTCAATAAATATAGCCGACTAGACGCCGAGGACAAAAGTAGCACCAACACTTGATCCCATAAAACCATGTTGTGAGGTGCGGAGACTCTTTAAGACTACAAAACAACCTCAAACAGCAGCTCCCCCAAAGCTGTAGAACAAACAAACAGGACTCTGCTCTACAACACCACCAAGAGACACAACAAGCTCCATTGAAAAATTGGGGAAATTGCTTCAAAAGGATTCAGTGTTTCACCTTCAACATCCAAGCTAGAATCATATTTGAGTTTAAAGCAGAACGTGTTTCTCCATCCATAAGAAATCATCATGAAAGCTGCCAGTGGGCACCACAGTTAGTGGAGTCACTCCAATACGAGTCCCTCATGGCACCGTGAACAGAAGCTGGGCTCTATTGATTCTAGCTTGCTAAATAATTAGAATGAAATGTCCCATGATGATGAGCCAAAAGGAAAAGTCCACCGTTTGTACAGCACAGGCCAACATCAGAGGTTCCAGAGAAAAAATAGCATATTTTAAACTCTTATGGATATCAAAGGTCTTCAGTAATGGGACCAAATTATAGCCCATCTAATTAGTACATTGTATTAATACAAGCCCACAAACCCCTTTTATTCCTCAACCTATCTGTTTTACACTATCTCTTGTCAAATTGCAAAAAAATCATTGATTTTCAAATGTTCGTCCTGAAAAAGTTTTTGTAAAATTGATATTTTGTGCCATCGATGCTGTAAATGAATGCTGACATAAGAAGTTTGTTTATGTTGTCTCAGTAACGTGATGGAGCGTCGAGCCTGAGCAGCACTTGTCGATGATGAGATTATATTTTGGTGCCAAATGATCAATCACATCGGTAAGAAGCAAACCTGGAGCATGAGCTCAGAGGACATCATAAGACAGTGATCGTCACTGGTGATTACAACACAGACTCATTTGTGTTAAGTGCCGGTCGGTTACCGTAGCCTGTAACACAGTGAGGACATTTATCAACATTAAAAATATAATATACAAGGCTTCGCTGAAAGACATGAATACATTTTGTAGAGCTAAAGGGGCAAAACAATCAATCGACAGAAAGTCATTTGTATTTTAAATAATTGTTTCAAGTCCTTTTTTTCAAACTAAAATGCAAAACTTCTTGTTCCAGCAACGCAAATGTGAGGATTTGGTTATTTTCTCTTTTTTTAAACTGATTATATTTGTGTTTTGGACTGTTGGTTGGACAGACAATACATCTGAAGATATTACCTTTAGGATTTAGGAAATGGTGTGTGAAATTAATATTTTTGGCATTTTAAACCAAATGATTATTTGAGAAATAATGGGCAAATGAATTGCCTTAAATCTTTGGAAATAACATTTTTGGCACTTACAATTATTGAAGAAAATAAAATGAACAGCAAGAAGATTTTTTTATTTGGAGAGGGTGATATTGCTATACATTATAATAACTTTACTAGCTATATTGAGTAGCTCAATCTGTGGTACATAGGTAACTCTCTGCACTTTTGAGACTTTCACCTTGGAAGGATAACATTTTTGGAAGGACACTGCTCATATGTGATGTGCGTTTCAAAAGACTCAAATATCAAAGGATGAGCAAGTGATGGGTTCCATCACTTGCTCATCCTTTGATATTTTTCTGATATAGTGACTGCAGCCTCTGGAGACTTAAAGATCATCTGCTTTACAATGTTTTCATCCGCCCAACAAAAGCCCTTTATGCAATAAGTTTATGATGGAGACGTTAAAGAGCTCAGGTTTTATTTAAGTGCAGTTTTATTCAGCTCTCCTCAAGAGGAGTTGCATCTTGGGACTTTAAAAATTTGATCAGTACACAATATGCATAATGCTGGTAAGATAAAAACTCATCGTTACTCCACTCAGCCTTAAGAGGCTTTTAGAACTGATGCTGAACTTACCCTGCACTTTCCCTCCAGTCACGAATCTTGTTCACAAAATCAGATTGAAGCATTAAGCTCTGTCTGGAGTCGTGTGTGTGTGTGTGTGTGTGTGTGTGTGTTCATGTATTTGAGGTTTATCTGTCGAGAGCAGCACCTTGCTTCATCCTAAAAACTGCTGCTGTGAAGGTTTGGATGGCCCCAGCGTTGTAATTCTTGAACACGTCTGAGCTGGAATACGCGGGTGAGTGACAGAGAGCGTGTGATTGAGGAGGCAGCAGCGATACGATGGGGACAAATGAGTTGTCAAGCAAGACGCTTTGATTGTCTGCCTCAAAAGCCATGTTGTATAATGTGTGATTGCAGGGTGGCCAAGTGGTTTTTGAGAAACCGTTTGGTAAGCAGCCAGCATATGCAAACACGTCATCAACAGGCTGGTTGAAGTGCCCTTGAGCAAGACAATGGACCTTTTTTTTTTTTTCTCTGGATAAATTTCTACTTACTGCTGCTTATACAACACCTCACCCAACACTCACAGCAAACTGCAGGCTTTAATGGGACTGACAACACACATGTAAATGAAGCGTAGTGAAGCAGTTATTCTTTGAGAAAGTTTAAGGATGATCAAAACTTTTCTTGTGACCATACGCAAAAAAAAAATTCTCAACACTAAACACTGCTTCAATGTATTTTGTAATTAAAATAAAGCTTGTTATTGTTTAAAACACTCAGGATTTCTTTTTTTTCAATATTTTTATTATTTCACCTTAGATAGAATTAAATAAGTCCCTAAAGATCAAGGCGAGGTCTTTAAATTGCTTTTTTTTTGGCCAACCAGCACTCCAAAGTCTAAAGATAATAAGTTTACTACCAAATATGACAAGCACCAAATCAATTCTCACAATCTAGAAGCTATAACTGGAAAGTTTGCTTTTTTTCTTACTGGCATCAAACATGATACAAACATCAGATAAGCACACAGCCAAAAGTCGGACAGGACAAATAATAATAACAATCTGGAGCTTTCACATTAATTACCACTTCACCTCTTTTCTAAATAACCACAGTCTCAATAATATTGTTAAAAAGGGTCAAACGAAAGTCTGAATTTACATCAAATAACCTCATACCCAATGGCAGAATTATTGTGTAAATATAAAATTATTAAAAGGGGTCAATAGTGTTACAAGGTCTGTTTTCCTGTAGACTCTCTCTCTTTCATACATTCATTCATGCCTTCCAGCTGGGCAGATGAAGAAGAGGTAAGCCATCTCCCCCCCTCCCCCTCCTCCCTCCCCCCTCCCTCCCGTGGTGTGTCAGTGTGGGTGCTGCTGGTCCGGCTACTAGAGCTACTAGACGAGGTGAGACACAGGTGACCACAGCATCTGTTCTTCCTGGGCCCCATTCCATTTCAATTTTCACTTCAATCCTCTTATCTCGCGTCCTGACCAGCAATAAACTGCAGTCTAAATGTCTTTTGATACTTCTCCGTCCTGCTCTGTGTTTACGTAGCCATGGCTGCGTTTCCTAAAATCGGTCCCAAACCATCTGGGCAGATGGGGGAGGGAAGGTGAAGCAGCTAAGGAGAAATGGGAAGCGGCCCAACGGGGAACGACTTCTGGCTCTCAGCCCTCTGGCTCCACGGAGGGAAAGCAATAGAGGGGGTGCGCAGCTGAGCCAACAGCTGACAGAAACAGGAACCAATGTTTGGCCAAGGTCAGGAGAACACACACACACACACACACACACACACACACACACATCCACACGGGGTGAGGATGTAACAGCGAAACAGGGTCAAAAGACACGGGGGAATGATAATGTGGCGACCAAACACTCAAGGGTGCCAGAGAGCACACGGTCGACACTTGTGTGTGTTGAGTTGTGTTTTAGAGCTGACTGCCGAGAGAGCTCTGTAACCAGTGGAGCTGCTATTGTCGGCAGGTGGCACAGGCCTGGTACCAGGTAGAGATCACAGTTAACTGACAATTTCACAGACAAAAACAATAAATCAATTAATCAGGAGAGTAACTGACGTACTAATTGTTCATGAAAATACTGATTAGTTGAAGGCTTTATAGAAGTTTAGTCTGGCTATGATAAGTTGGTTAATCAATTAGTTAATTAGTTAACCTACATAATATACATTTTAAAGACTTTTAAGGAACGAATGGGCTTGAGTGCAGATGACAGTTGGAAAAGTGTCAAAAGACGGATTTAAATTGTGTTTTTTGGTGGGATTTTTTTGACAATAAGAAAATATGGAGTAAAACCAAGCCTACCAATTTCTTAAAAAAGCAATTGTTATTTGTAGGAAGCAGCATTACATCCCAAACATTGACTCAATCGCTACCACACATTACAGTTACACATTACACATACCTGCCTAGCATTTCTCCTGATGCCGTACATGTGTGATAATATTTAAGCACACCATCCCCCACTTTTTCAAAGTGTCGCTTTTTTTTGGCCGGCTACCAGAAAATCGGCATTGCACTTCGCGGAGCCACAAGCTTGAGAAACAGCAAGCAGTGAAAAATTAATGAGAGGAAAGAGAGGGGAGCGGAGAAAATAAAAACAAAATAAGTCTGAGCTTCCCTCCGGCTTCCCGTCTGCTGCTAAGTTCTTTTTGAACCTTTTTAAACCTCCTGGGAGTCCACGTGCGACTGCAGACCTCTCACTGGGAAACTAGGACGGTTTAGATATCGGCGTCGCATTAGCCTGCACACCTAAACCGGTACTGCCGTTAAATCAGGCTAGTAGGCCTCAGAACTTTACACTTTAAATGGGTTTTTAAAGAAGACGCCGTCATCAAAAAAGGTGCATACAATCCGAATATCCAAAACAATTCCCTGATTTCATCTTTTACCATGACTTTGTATTCTGTGTTTGCATTCATCATCCAAACAGTTAGCCGACACATTATTAAATCTACAAGAGCTCGGCGTCCTTCGTCTGCCGAGACAGAAATCATTAAATATAACTTATTCTGAAATCAAAGAATACAGTGAAATTCTTTGTGGAGATGTTAAAACATTTTGCTGCCACTCATGAGTGCAGCAGCAGACTTATTTCTTTAATATTTCTTTAACAAGGCAGACAATATTCAGGAGTTCAAAGGACTTTTGCTCCCGGTCATCGGTGTGACAGACGTCAGAGACGTGCAGGAGGGAAACCCTGGCCCAGCTGCAAGCGAGAGGGGAAGGTGGTGTCAGCAGTGTGTAGACACACACACACACACACACACACACACACACAGACAGCCAGATAGCTGTAATTACTTCAGCGGCAGACAAAGATTAATTAAGCAGGAGCGAGCAGAATTAATGAGGTTAGCGCACACCTCAACCAGTCTTTAAAAAGTTCACACCGTTCCCCGCGGAGACCACGGGGTGTGTAAATGCCTGCGTTGACGGAGATGCACAAAAAGAGGAAACAAGTCATGGAATTCAACATTTGCTAGTTTTTCCCCTTTTAAAACGTTTTTTAAAGAATACAAAGTATCAGACATGATTCATTTACACTTGAAGGCGAAGGAATCGCTGCTGATAATCTTGGCAAAGCAGTCCACACAGTTGCAAGAAAAAAAGATGAGATCAGCGAGATGCTTGTTCTTTCCTCACGTAGAGCCATGCTAAAATCAGACAGCTAAGCTTTCTTTGCACTAATGCAAATGTGAGTCATCGTAGTGGCTGGAACATGACTTAATCCTCTAAATCATTTGTGTTTCACGCAGCATTCATCCAATACACCACCTACGAAAGACGCCACCAAAAATTTGGCGCAATGATTTCTTTCCTCTGTTGAAACCATTTCAAAATTCTGGAAATATCGAGCTCAGACGTCACTGAGGACGCACAACCCGATGTATAGGCTTGTGCAGCAGAAAGACAGGCCGCCTTTACATCACCCGCTAAATTGGAGTATATAAATAGAAAGCACTGAAGTCTAACTGACAGCTGGCGACATTGCATTAGAATGTCATATGGCTGCTCCAAGTCTTGCGCCGCGATTGGACCGCTTCCCAAATCTGACTGGCAGCCACGATGCTCTGCGGCGCCCAGAACGTCTAAAGACCCCGAGACAAATGGTTTCAAGTTTCCTGTCAGAGGATAAGAAGGTAATGTCGTCCTGTTTTGGCCAGATAACAAGGCCTCTTGTTGTGTGCTGGAGCTCGTCAGTAATCTAAATCTATATAAAAAGGACAGATTCATCTACGAGTATTCAGAGCTGGTGCCCGAGATGAAAAACAGGGGGTGAGATCATGACAGCCATATATATATTACCCAGGGAAAGATCTCTGCGCAAGGTTAGTTGGGTTTTTTGAGACTGAACCTCCGTTTTCTAACATGGTCGTTGTTGTTGTTGTTGTTGTTGTTGTTGTTGTGGGATTGACTTTGCCCTAACTGATTTCTGTGGATCAAGTAACCTGAATCTTCCTAAGCCCCGATACTACACGTCAATGCGGTGCTAACTGATGGTCACACTCACCTCTCCTGTTAGCCCTGCACACACATCTGTCATTACATAGAAATCGAATTAATTAGGCCCGGATGAATCACACCAGAGCTTTATCAATCACGTATACCAACACATAAACTCAGCCGAGAGTTGGATCCCAGCCTTCAACCGGTGATACAAGTTCACTCAAAGTCCACTGATGGATGTGATGACAGGGAGGTGTTAAAACACACACACACACACACACACACACACACACACACACACACACACACACACACACACACACACACACACACACACATACATCAGCTATATTGCTCTACCCCTCATGTCATCGTGGAGTCCAGTCTGTCCTCCGGCCTGTGTGGAACAAAAGCTGCACCTGCTGTGTCTAATTTCAAGAGGGAAGTTATATATTCAGCTAGCATTTAAATGTCATCACCACCAGTGGCGGCTCCAGGATATTCAGACTGCTGTGGCTTAGTTATTTGGAGAAGGCCAAAAAAAAAATAATTGTGTAGCACAGTAACATCTATTCATTGAGTCACTTGGAGATCAGGCAAATAAAAGGTATGTAATAGGAAAAGGTTTTCTTCAAAGGCAGTGTTTCAAATGTTCTCTAAAAACTGGACAAATAGCAGTTGTGAATTTGGAGAGGGCGAGTTGATTGCTTCTTCCTCTTTGGTATTCTTGCCGTAGCTGCTTTTTTTTTTTTTTTTCATTTGCTACTTGTATTTTCCCCACAGACTGTTGTATTTTCCCACAGAACTTGGACAAGTCTTTAGCTCGCTTCCTCCGCCTTGGTTTTCATCCAGCACGCCATCAGTTTCAACCGGAACGAGCACCGTGTTCATTACACCGTGTTTGTGCCGCAGCGCCCCCGTGTGGCGGGGAAGGCCACACAGAAAAGCCCAATAAACAGGACGTTAATAAAAGTATTTATTTTGAGGAAAAACTAATTCCAGAAAGTTTAACAGGCTTTCATTATCTGCAAAAAAGGACAGCTGATTTTCAACCTCTACTGAATATACATTTTTTTCACACTCATGTGTCTGGAGTGATAGATTCACAGATTCATCAACGAAAAGGAAATTAAATCACTACTTCTGAACGGGGACAAAATCAAGACAGACGCATCTCATCATCATAGCGTGTGTAGTTTAATCTTTTGTAAATTGCACTCGCATTACACCGCACAACATATAACAGAGTCAATAAATCCTGAGCAGACATCAATATTCAGCAATTCTGTAAATCAGAGACCTCCTCACTGGAAGGAAATCTGTTGATTGAATTTATGCAGACTTTAAAGCACCAATCTGGAAGAGCACAACGTGAAAATGACAGCAGCAGTGTTCAGAATTGTTAAAACGCAACCTTTACGGTTCTCCATGTGCTTATTCCTCCTACTGAACCAGGAGTCTGTGTCACATAGTCGAGAATAAGCACTCCTCTGTATTGTCAAATGAGAGTAAGGATACTTTATCATGTGTCTGAACAAAGCTACATTAGCAAAGTCTTATATTAGAGATTGTAACTCCTGCTTCAAAGTGCTCAGAACAGGAAAAGGCTCAGTAGATAAAAAACGTGTAAAAAGTGGTATAGAGAGATAAAAAGAACTAAATAAAAAGGGTCACATTTAATACAGCACTAAAAGTGCCCTTTAACATTAGCAAGTGGAAGTTGGATTATAAATTATAAATCACATACTGCAACATTCTGATCTCAGTTCAAAAATACAAATAGTTTGGATGTACAGATGGACTTGCAGGCTTTCAGAAGGTTTTGGATTCAATTCCAAATGCCTGATCGTTAAAACTTAATCTCACTATCAATTTTTTATGTTTATCAAAGTGCACCATCAATTTTGTCTCTGCTGGTGGATAGAAAAAGGCAACACAAAACATACCCTCCAGTATTCACACTCAGACTAAGGCTGCAGGGTAAAAATAAAAGGCCCAAAACTGTTCATAGTGACGATCAAGTTTGGACCGGACGCACAAGATTAACCATCAAACACAAACATGATGAAATTAAAGTTCAGAAAACATCACGGCGAGGACGACTCAAATGCAATTCATGACTTCTAAGGAATCAGCGGACGTGCTTGATAGCGCACATCACATGCAATCACGTTCAGCCCTAATGCAATATGGATTAACATGTATTATTCACATTTGATGCAAGGATCGCATATCTTTAGCCTGTTGGTATTAACCTCTTTATTGGGCATTAATGATTCAACGGCCTGATCGTCACAAACGCTGCATGCTGCTTTTTTTAATGCACCGTTCCTGATTTTTTTTTATAGAGAGAGATTTTTTGCTCTATTTTATCTCCAAAAGCTAAGCATTTGTATCTACCGTCTTCATCTTAAGACTCTTTGAGCTGCGATGGTGCATCCCAACAGCTTTTTCATTTTAAGCTGGTGTTAACCGGTGACTGGTAAAGTCAAGCAAGCGGCGCCGGAAGCGAAACTGAATGTTTGTGGTGCTGCAGAAAGAGCGCAGTAGAAATGTAAACGTAGTATCTGAGAAGTGTGTGGTTGTGGGATGCCGCAGCTTTTCAGTTTTAGCGTCCTGCAAGCGTCCTTAATGCAACGACATGTCTACCCCTGTGTACAGTCTGGAACACTAGGTAGGTTTTGCAAAAAAAAAGAAACTTATGTAGTGTTTGGTTAGATGTTAGGGTGTTTTTTTTGTTTGTTTTTTTTTTCCTTTCTTGGTTCTTATGGAGCAGTGTTCGCAACGTCTCACGCCACCCTCTGCAGGATGTAGAGGATGCCGATGCCGTCGATGGTGACGAAGGTGGAGAAGTCGGATGAGACGTGGATCCTCTTCAACGCCGTTCCCGTCGTGAAGAAGGTCTGCAGGGCCTCGCCTTTCTCCACATCCCACCACTGGACAACAGACGGAGAGAGAAAGACAGAGAGACTGTTGAAAGGCGTCGGGTTCTTAACAGACAACAGTGCTGTTGCTCGTCAGGGGAGGAAAAATAATCAGAGAAATTGAAGGATGTCAGTTAGCGAGCTTTGTAGGTGTTGCTGGTTAGTGGATTACCTTTGGACAGAGCTACGCTACAAGCTTCCACTTGTTATGCTAAGCTAACCTGCTGTCGGCTGTAGCTTCACTTTTTTTTTTTTCCATACAAGTGAAGCTTTACAACGCTGCTTTGAAGCTTTTTGTCCCAAGATTTTTCCAATTGCAAAGATCTTGTTGGAAGCAAATTATCTCAACATTCATGTGTGTGTGTGTGTGTGTGTGTGTGTGTGTGTGTGTGTGTGACTGTTGCCCTCTTCTTCCCGCCCCCTGGTTTCCTGTTGCACTCTCATTGGATACCGCTCATCACCACTTTTCCAACATGCTCCAACTATCTCATAGATAGCTCATCTTTTTTTTAATTTTTGGCTGTGATGAAAACAAACATGTGATTTAAAAACTATTGCTAATGCATGACCTAGTTGATCCACCGTAACAGACACAAGAGGCATTTATCTGAATTAAAACTCTGGACAAAGACAGGAAGAGAGAAACCAACTAAGAGCTTTATATCTGCTGCCAAGGAGACCATGATGAATTTAATAGTACTATATTACCAGAGTCAAAACTCACACACAAACACACACACACCCTCAGGCTCCCTCAAACACAGATACTGACACACACATCACCCCCACCAGTTTTCCTAAGTGATTCCGTTTAATCTCGGTTTGAAGGTGACATTTTCCATTGAAGCTCCAACTCACTGATGATTCATCAAAGGCACATCAAGTCAATCACTTAGTCTGGCGTGAGTGTGAGTGTGAGTGCACACACACAACTTTGACAATAACCATAATAACTCAAAATTGTCCCTCTTCCATCTTAAAAAAAAGACAACATGAATTTAATATTGTCGTCTGTTTTTGTTCTAAAGCTTTAGTGGCTCTGTGAGAGAGAGTGTGTGTGTGTGTGTGTGTGTGTGTGTGTGTGTGTGTGTGTGTGTGTGTGTGTGTGTGTGTGTGTGTGTGTGTGTGTGCGGGAAAGAAAGCAGGCCAACTCCTCAGTCTCTCGACAGACAGGCGGACAGACAGAAAAGGTGACGGCAACAGATGTCTGGCTTACGGAACAATCCTCACTTACACACACACACACACACACACACACACACACACACACACACACACACACACACACACACACACACACACACACACACACACACACACACACACAGAGTCCATTAATCATGCAAAACCTTCCACATCATTAAAATGGAGCTCATTTGCATATCCCTGATATGGCAGTGAAACACGATGTATGCCTTAGGTTTTCTTCATTGCTCTAATGCTGTAGATATACTGCGGTGAGTCTGAGTGTGTGTGTGTGTGTGTGTGTGTGTGTGTGTGTGTGTGTGTGTGTGTGTGTGTGTGTGTGTGTATTTCTGTTGCTGCAGGGGGTTGGCCCTATTTCTGCTGACTAAATATAAATATTGGGCATGAGCTGCGTCGGAGTTACGTCCTGGTTTGACATCTTTACACAGGTCAGATCCAACAGTAAACCAACATAAATGTTTTGTTTAAAAAAAAAGGCCTTTAGAGTCAAAGGCCTGCTGACCCACAGGTATTAATATTTAATATATTATTCTCTGCTCATACATGCGTCCCTCTCTGGCCCTTCACCAGACTCCCCCAGGAATCTGACAGCATGCTATGAAACATGCGTAATGTAAAGTTAATGTATACAGTGCCTCGATTCATCTGTGTGACTCGACTTGAGAGTGAACATGACGTGTAGCCAAACTAATTAAGTTCTTTTGTTTCTACATGCTTCATAAATATACAGACGTAGACTGAATCACATGGCTAAACACGATTAATCGCATCCTCTGAAGATCACTGGAGTCACTGCGTGAGGTCTTTGATGGGAAACTACTGCATCGTGATCATTCATGTTCAACACGGGTTTCATTTTATCTCTACACGCTAACATACACTACGTACCGATTGTGACTGATTGTGCCATTTGTCTACTTTTCTTAACTTGTAGAAACTCAAAACATTTTATACTGGTTGTCGGTTTGAATACACTTGGCCTTTACAGTGTGATCTACACTGCAATGCTCCACAACTTGCATGTAGCCGAAAGCTCTTTTCCCCCCCGCCAGGCGCCTCCACTATAAAATACTGCATATGGACAGTTTTGATGTCCAAGAGCAATCCAGGTCTGAAATGCTAATCCCTCACCCTGTGGCATGATGCAATTTTTTAGGTGGACTCCGTGTGAAAAGATCAAGTTAAATCAGATTATTCCACAGAGTCGGTTAAAGATGAGCGCTAAGAGGCTGCACCAGCAACGACGACAGAGAAGCTAAACATCAAGTACTGATGATCTGAATAATAAATAATGGTTTTCATCTCGTGTGTGAGCATGGATTTTTTTTTTTTAGGGTCACAGAACGACACCTGCAGCATCCTGTCAGCCTCAATTGTAAAACACTGAATGTCCCCATGTATGGTTTTGTTGGACAAATGAAGAACGTCTTTGTTGAAGGTTGATAACTCAGAGCATCAACGGCTGCATCATATACTCTTTTTTTTTTTTTTTTGGTACAAGTCATTAAATATATACTCAATCTGGGTCGTTTTGTCCAGAGATGACGAGAGAAACACAAGATAAAAGCTGCGATTGATAGATTGGATAAAATGAGGACAGAGCCGGTATTAGAGGAGGGAACGAGACGCTTGGTTAAAGCGTAATTGCATCTGAATGCAGGGAAAAGATGGCTGCCGGCTGCCGAAGCACTGACAGCTCAGACAAAGAAATAATACTCAGACGCCTGCATGTATAAATACAGAAATAAACAGCCGAACAGACGAGGGAGAGAACAAGTAGAGTCGAAGAACAACAACACCGAATCCCGGGACAAACAAAAAAGCAACAGACGAATGATGAAACCCTGTGACAAAACAGAAAATAAAAAAAAGGGGGGAAAAAAACACTCCACAACTCCAACTGGTTATAGAAAAAGGGATTAGCAGAGAGATGCGATGCACGGAGGAAAAGAGCTGGTGCGGAATAAATGTTTAAAAGCGGCAGTTGGCTCGACGGTGGGATGGAGGGAAATGTGTGGACAGAAAGTGTGAAAATGATGTTAGCTTCAGACTGGATTTACTATGAGGGGGGGGGGGGGAGGACGGAAAATCACTACGTTGAATCATTTACACCAGAGGACGGTGACGAGACGAGACTGGATGCCATGCATATTTATGTAGGAGTGGGAGACAAAAAAATAAAAGAGACAGGGGGAATAAAGAAACAGAGAGACTTCTTTGGTTCAAGATAGAGAAAAGGCAGAGAAAACACAGAGAGGTGCACTGAACAAAGCAGCAGATTCAGATTAAAGTTGTAAAGATGCTGCGAACAGAAAAAAAACACACATTTATCAGAACAGCAGCTACACTTATGCGAATACGCAGCAGTGTGTGTGTGTGTGTGTGTGTGTGTGTGACCGGGGGCCCACATCCTCAGAGCAGATGGCTGATGTGCCGATATCAACACCATCACTGTGGGGCCGCTGATTTATGGGAGAGCCAGCGCTGCGCTAAGATGCTAAGTGGCCGTAGAGTTTGTGCGTCGTTGGTGGAGGTTCTTCTTCACGGTGGACTGAAGTGTTTTTCTGAACATCCAGCGCATCCTCCTCGCTTCCCCCTGTGCTGAGGCTGCTGAAATTAACTCAGAGGATGGTTTCGGAAAATGGGCTTACGACAATGTTGAGCTCTGCGCTACGTGAGTACTAATGCGAGGCGCACGCGCGCACACACACACACACACACACACACACACACACACACACACACACACACACTGGTGGGACTCAGTGGAAATATGTATTGAGAAAAGACGCGAGAGCATTGGCATGTAAATGACCCACTCGTGTGTAGATTATGATCTAAAATTAATTTTAATATATTATAATTGAGATTGAATTTACATCAATCCCAGGTGAAAACATGCTGAGTAAGGGTGAAAAAGAAATCATTATTATCGTTTATTGACTTTCAGTGGAACCCAGTGTTATGGATTTACTTTAATTTATGTTTGATTTTTTTTTTTTTGATCTTTATTAAAAACTGACAGAATTAGCTATTGAAGTTTTTGAGAGTTTGATCAAATCAAATTCAAACAAAAACTGCATTCCACTGAAATGTAAAACGACGGCAATAACAAGATAAAGGGCACTATAAGACCAACAGTAAAAAAAAAAAAAAAAAAAAAAAAAAAAGTACATTTAAAAAAAACAATCATCAAGGGTCTTTCAATATAAAACGCCAGCAGACAAAAACAAGATAAAAAAGAGACAAAAGAAAACACTACAATAGCAACATCAGTAACACAACAGAGCTATTGGTCAGACGTTTGTGGTGCTGTTGAATTGTATTATGTTACAGGTGTTTCTAATATTTAGTGTCCCCATGCAATTCAACAGCACCACGACCTGCCTCGTCCAAAATGATCATTAGCACCTCCCTCAACGTCACAACCTTCATGAAGGTAGGATTTACTGCTGTAATAAGCTGCACTGATTTCAGCTCCGTGTGCTTCAGAAAAAGGAAACTGAGAGCACATATCGTGATATCAATATATCCAGCCACGCGACGACCGAACGAGCTAGAAAGTGTGTGGATTGTATTTGAAAGAATATTGATGTTAAAATACACATAAGTCATCCGCTTTGGTGGAAACGCGATGACAGAACCCACTGGTCACTGAACTCTTATCTATAAAGCCACGCTGTTCTGCATGTTCAGATAAGCTCCCTCTCACTGTGTCTCTCTCACACACACACACACACACACACACACACACACACACACACACACACACACACACACACACACACACACACACACACACACACACACACACACACACACACACACACACAGAGAGAAACGGGTCAAAATGACATCTGGGGAAGCCGGGAACGCGAGTAACCCCGATTCATTTCAGCGAACAGAGGAGGAGCACTAAATCTGCTCCGACAGGCGCTCGCCGTTGGTCCTCCTGAAGCTAAATGGGTCTGCTTATTCGGGTTACCTGAGGGAAAGTCAGCCCCGCTTACATAACGGAAATACCTGTCCATGTGTGTTCTAGTGAGGGCCGGAGAGATGCTCTGGGTGTGAGCGGGCGCACAGTTGCCTCTTTCAGGACGGGGTGGAGGGAAGTAATTCATCTTCCTCCTTACATAAATAGCTTGAAACCGAGTCCAGGGGGAATAAGTGCAGTTTTTACACTTTATAGAAAATCGTTACGACTCTACAGACAGCAGGAGGCTCACAATGGAGGGAGGCAGGAGGAGCGAGAGATTAAAGAAAGAGGGGAAAGCAGCTGGAGTAGATTCAGGCGATTTTGTAAGGCCACATCTATTTCAGAAAGAAAAAGTGGGGGGGGGGGGGGGGGGGGGGAATTAGTGTCTCTCTGTGTGTGCGTGTGTGTGTGTGTGTGTGTGTGTGTGTGTGTGTGAGAGACCAGGCCAAGAGTCTTGCAGCGAGGGAAACAGTGTGACACTGAGGTTGAATTATTCATCCAAGGTTCTATCCACTGAAATATTGATGCTCAGACGCATCTTTCTCTCACACACGGCCTTTCATTTTCTGCCACTTGCATTCCTTTATTTCCACGGGCAACACTTTTTCATCAGAGAGGAAAAAGTGGAGGGAAAAAAAAAAAAAAAAAAGGGGGGGAAATGAATATGGATTGTAGAGAGCAGGAAAACTAAAGCTGAAGAGAGATTTTACATTCTTGGATTAGAGAGGTTGTTACTCCTTCCGTTTATTGTTCTTTCTCTCACACATCTTGCGGCACACAGAGGAAGAGACAGATCCATAAAAAGAAAACAAGACACATCAAGAGACGATTGTGCCGTAAATATGAAGCTGGAGCCAGCAGGCGGTTAGCTTAGCTTAGCTTAAGACTGGAAAGAGGGGGCAACTGCTAGCCTGGCTCTGTTAGAAGGCAACTAAAACTGCCTACCAACACCTGTAAGGCTCACTCATGAACACATTAGCTCAAAATCCAAAGTGTAAAAATGACAATTCACTCTCTTGCTGGGGGGGGGGTCATGAGTATTTCTTGGCAAAAAAAATGTCTAACTTTTCCTTTTTACTACACTTTTGTTTGTGAATCCGATCTTTTATGAAAACTTTTATGGCAGCGGTAGTTAACAGCGGCACGTCACGCAAAGACAACAACAACAAAGACAGTTGACCAGCTGGTTTGGAAGGATGGAGGATATAGTGTGTGTGTGTGTGTGTGTGTGCGCATCCACGCATTTTACAAAGCACACACCACCAGCAGCCTCCTCCATTACTGATCTCCCAGCTCCACTGTGCCTCATTTCGTCTCTGTGTGATTTGCACACACACACACAAAGGCCCTTCTTCTGCAGCCAGAGAGACAATTAACCCTGGCTTAATGAGCAACGCAGAGGAAACGACTACCTCCTAGAGACAGATAAATATTTCACCAGCCTGTGTTCGTACCCCGAGCCTGACAACAAGAGCACGGAAACCAGGGCACATTCATTCCAAGCTCAATGCTTTGAAAGTTCTTCACTCTCGCTTTGTCTCTTGTGGAAGCGACTGGATGCGAAGTCGAGGACCTAATGGAAACACATCTACTCTGGAGGCATTTTGACCACATGAGGAAGAACGCGTGCGTGTTTCAATGTGTCTCTGGAATAAGAAAAAGAGAAAAGGATGGGAGAAATAGAACAAAAGATTCAGAGGGAAAAGATAAATGCACTTTCACGAGCTGTTTTGCATCTTATGAGTGTGTGCAGGTATTTTTAGAGGCAGGTCTTGCTGCTACGCTGGAGCAGCACTGCGGGGTGCTTACTTCTGAAACAGCGTGACGGGAGGAAAAGCACTGAATGAAATCAAAAGTGCGAACGCGGCCTGAACCAAAACGGTGGCCTGTTACATTTGCATACACGTCCCATCAGAAACAGCAGTCATCAAAATGTGTTATTTCCATCCACGGACCCATTCGGAAGGAGGTGGGGGTGCAAATATCAAATTAAAAGCCAAGTGGTGCAACTAGCCTGTGAACCAACATACAGAAGCAATAACACCCAAAGGGTTGATCTTTATGTTGCTACGCAAATGTAAAAGCTGCTGGGGGATCAGATGAAAGGTTAATGAACCCTATGAGGGAACTCAGTCATTGCTGTTGCAAATAATGTGTCCTGGAAGTTGTCTTCAAACCAGAGCTTAAACATTAAAAGAGCAACAAAAAGAGAAAACAAAAAAGTCAGCCAACTCCCTGGTTGAAACAAGAACTGACGCAGCTATTAATAAAGTATATCAATAGACTATTTTTAAAGGGTCCTTGTGTTCATGTATTTAAAGGTTTTCTATTTGGAGCATTAAAATAGCAACAAAACAACTATTTGCTCTGTAAAAATGTAGTGGAGTAAAGAGCCGAGAATGAAGTTGCTTGCCACGTTTGTGTGTTGTAATCCGAAGTTCTCTGTGCTTTGTTTACATGTTACATGTTAGCTAGATAACGCCATCACAACCAACGGCATCGTCGCAGAAGCGTACACTCCGGTTCCCCCTTCGGTTCCCCCTTCGGTTCCCCCTTCGGTTCCCCCTCCGGTTCCCCCTCCGGTTCCCCCTCCGGTTCCCCCTCCGGTTCGCACTGTTAGCTCGGTCAGCACCGAGCTGTTGTTGCATTGTTAGCGCTGTTAGCTGCTAGCCATCGGCTTAACTGTCTCCATGTTGAGAAGAAAAAGATACGGACAAAATTTCCCATTCAGCATCTTTATGTAAAAATAAAAATAAACTTGACACTGCAGTACATCTTTCCTTGCTACAGCACCAGAAATGTGTCAAAACTCTCCTGCAGGTCTGTCCTGTACGAAACACTAACCCGAGGGGATAAAATATATATATATATATATATATATGGCACTCAAAGTCAGCCATACTGTAAAACTGTGACACAGCAATGAAAGGCGAACTGTAGTCTGTGAGTCCAATTCAGTCGGAAAATGTGTCAGTTTTACAATATATCCGACTGTAAAAGCCTGCCATGAGTTACCTTAAACCACTCGGGTCTGAATGAGAGTGTGTGTTGTTGAAGTACAGGCCTGTTGACATATAGTTTGAGCACCAGAAGTGAAATATTGACTGGATTAATCAAGAGTCTAAAAGTGTCATTTCTCTATGTGGGGAAGGACTTTTAAGTAATGCATTTTTACTTCATAAAAATACACTTATGTGTCGTTGCATTTTGCTGCTTAAATATGTTCTTGAAAAAATATGTTTTATTGTAAGAAATAAAAGATCTACTTTTGATCTTGCTGGATGAATACTGTACAGTACTGAAGGTGTAGCTGCTCAACGAGGCTGGGACATACGATACAACTCATAAACAGATTTTTGGTGTTCTTATTATTTTGGCAGCACCAAGAAGTTGTTTGACATTCTGTCTCTCTGATTCATATTCTGCACATGTTTTGCACTTTACTTACCAAATATTGTCACAATGTTTCTCCTTTTTTTTTTTTTTTTTTAAATTGTACTCTTGGTACTATGACACCTATATATTCCATCTCTGTGAATCCTGACGGACGTTTTATCCTCTGTTGCTCTTTCTAAGGTTTCTTCCTTTCCTTACCTGTTCAGCTGACACACTTAATTAAATCAAAACCTAAACTACGATGCCTGATGGTTCTGTGTCCTTTGTTCTGATGCTGCATCGCAACCTAACTTTGAGATACTTGGGTTTCAAAAAAGGAAATTTGTTTCGCACGCATTGCCTGTTTTGTTGTTATTTCAAAATGAAATGATTTTATTATGATGAAAAGAACTTGCCAATGCATCAGGCTATATTTCTGACGTCTGGAACAGGTCTGAGGCAGCGGGTGGCAACATAACTCTAGCCTAAAAAAGACGAATGAACACTTACTGATGTGTAGCCTCGAGAGAGATAGCACTGAGGTCTTTGCCAGTGAGGGGGGGAGAATGGAGACACATTCACTTATGGCTTAGTCAATCTCATTATACAAGAGTTTTGACTGCTCGATGCCACATCCATCCCTCAGAGAGGCTGATGGCTGTCCTTTTTGCGCAGTCCTGCACCGCAACTGTGTCTTAATCTTTGACAGATCCTCCGTCCATCAAATATCTCTTGAGGGAAGGTCAACGCAACCTTTGCTCCTTCATTTCATCACATCTCCCCGCCCTCCGTCCCCGCTTCACTTCGAGACTTGCTTAGAGCGACGACCGGCTGTTACGGTTCATTAGCCGCCGAGGCCTCGTTAGGATGTGCTTAACGATGATGGTAGAGGAAGCAGGGGAGCGACAGACTGAGACCTGACGGGTGAAAGAAATCTCCAGTGGTCTGAAGTGGCTTTAATCTGACCCACTGTGCGACGTAAGCATCATTATTTTAAAAAGCGTCACATGCAGATGTGTGATAATTCAAATAGCTTGGGAGCGTTGGGGAGGGCGGCTGTAATCCTAATGGTCACAAAAGTGGACAGACAAAGAAAATTACAGCAGGAAGGGAAAAAAAAGGAATGCAGGTGTGAAACAGAGAGAGAACATTAGAGGAGAACACAGAAAGAGCAGGTCTGGTGGGAACCCAGAGACAGAACAATAGAGAATGAAAGGGAGGGGAGCGTAAGAAGGTGAGATAAGGTGAAATTGTGTTTCTCCCTTGCTCCTCCATCACAGGCTTGGCTGATAAGTGATGTCTGACAACACTGGTGGCAGGGGAGAGCTGTCATCTAAAACACTCCCATCCATCTGGGGGTACACTGTTTGGAAGTGTGTGTGTGTGTGTGTGTGTGTGTGTGTGCTACAAATGTCAGTGTGGGAACACGTGAGTGAATAAGAAAAGCGACAGTGTGTTGCTTCCATCCTGTTCCAGTTAAGAGCTGACATGTTCTTTACTGGGTTGGACGCCATTAATGAGTCGACAGCTCAGGTTTCAACATGGTTTCCCCTTTTGCTCTTTTAGTTGTATGGATTTTTGACCATTAATGGCTCCGTGGAGCAATCTTTTGATGAGCAATGTCCCTCTTTTTTCATATCTTGTGCTCTCCTGGCATACTAAGTATGCTGCTGTCTTGATACACATTGCTGCCAACGGCAAAAGGGCAGTAAAGGAAATATACAGAGCGTGCACGCTAGACGACGTCCTTCAGTTTCACGCTGTTAAGGCCGGCGTCAGGTCAATTGTGAAAATTCTCGTGATGGAATTTTACCAAAGTTTAAATTGACAGGAAAAAAAAAAAATGGCTTTGCCCTTTGGGAGGGTATCCACCGATTGAAGCGATTCAATCAAAATGTGTTGATTTTGCCACAAATGTTGCCATTTTAAGAGGAGTGTATCGAATCGGTACGTTCCATTTGGTATGGAGCGAGCGGCCCACACACAAACTCAGAGTTCTCCACCCGGAAGACATAGAAGTTAATCTGGATATAGTTAGTCCGCGTGCCGTTGAGAGGTTGATCAGCTTGTCAGAAGCGTTGCGCCTGTCCAGGCTGACACACATTTGACACCTCGCTTGTCTTTGAAATGACGTACGAGCTCCTCCTGTGGGGGGGGGGGGGGGGGGGAGAACAGTAAACAGTACTGAAGTGAAAATAATATGATTATATTTCCAAAGCAACAACCCTTGGGAGGCCAGGTACAGTCAGTGGTATCACACATTTTTAAGTTGTGGCAGACTAAAATAAGGCTTCCTCTCAATCTCACATCTTTGCTGGAAACCTGTCATCACTGAAGGAGGTGTCATTTTGAAATTTGAAGTGGCAAAATACTTTCATAACTTGAACTTTGCACGTTAAGTTTTCCAACAGCCAAGGAGAGAAGTTGCTGTAACAGATTATTAACAACGGATTACGCTTCTGTAACGACGCCTTGGGTGGAGACGGCGTTGTCAGCGGCGACGTGACGCATGAGCGCAGAGCCGCACTGAGTAGCTAGCCAGTGGGGCTAACACACAGGGATCTACACGGACTCATATGCACAAACAAGCTCAGAAAAAAAATCCTTCAGGCTATGATGGTTGCATCAGTGACTCCATTCAAACTGAAACAGTAGGACTTTTGTGTCTCAGTAAAGACACTTTTTGCACCTGAGAAACTGCACCTAATGTAAAAAATAGGCAGTTTGAGAGATCCGTGTCAACATCTACAGCATATTGCCGGTTTGTTTGCAACATGACGACTTGGTGTGAATTACTCTGGGATGCTGGGCGTATGTGTGCGCGTGTGTGTGTGTGTGTGTGTGTGGTCAGGGTGAGCCTTTTCACACCAGCCGCCTCCCTCTCGGATCATGGCACTGTGACAGTTTGTCTCGTAGCCATTTTTTCGGAGAGTGTGTTTGCGTCAAGGCCAGGTGTGAGACAGGTACAGCCTTTGCTGATGGGAGTCAGTGTGCGACGTAACAGCCTCTCTCAGAGGGCTGGACGGCATCACTTCATCACACCCCGACACACACACACACACACACACACACACACACACACACACACACACACACACTTATCCGCTCGCAGGCATGTAAGCTTATAATTTGACAATCAAAGGCACCGCCACAAGCCCATATGTTATGGTTTGTATCATGTGAAGTGAAGAATCGGTGATAAAAGGCGTAAGAAATGTTTAATTAAACACTCTACACAGGTACTTCCACCCAACAGGGGATTGGACAAGAACGTATAGCCCCGCACAACAGCCCGCTGCTTTTAATTACACTCGCACCATTCACCCGACCATACAGAGGGAGGGAGTGATGAAACAGAGACAACAACAGAGGCAGACACGAAGTGTAAAAAAAAAAAAAAAAAAGAAAAAAAAAGAAAAAAAGAAAAAGGAGCTTGAGAGATGATTAAGGCAGGAGTACTGACAGAGACGAGTAACAAAACCACAGGGACAAACAAACAAAGACATCACGTCTACATATGGAGCCAAAGAGAGAAATGGAAAGAGGCAAACAATGAGGACTCCTCACGTTGCATCATATCAACCCATCAACTAAGAGAGGACCATGGGAGACATCACCCCGTCCGTCACTTCTCCTGCTCTTTTGAGACCAACAACAACAACAACAACAACAACAACAGCAGCACCGTTCTGTGGAGCAGCTCATTGTGACTGACTCATTGTGTAGAAGAGCTTCTGATGTTTAGAGCTGCGATCAGAGAGGATCAGCGAGCTGAAAACCCTCCACTGAATCACGTCACGGTCACAAAAAGACATGCCTCCTCTTGTCGTGTTCCGCTTATTTCTTTAAAAAAAAAAGTGCAACAATTCTCTTTAGGAATAAAGAAAGAGCATCGGTGCATACTTAACATATGCTATAGTTTATTATAGGTTCTTTTGAATGGTGTGTATTTCAGGAATAGGGGACAATTTCAATGGATCTGAATTATAATCAATGAAATTCATTGCAGAAATTAAACTTAAAGGGCTTAAATAGGTTGCAAATGTATCTTATCTTGCTGCGATTTGCCACCGTGTTCAAATTGTTTTTTGTTTTTTTTCTTCAGTACACACACAAATATATACCCCGTTATAAATTCCTTATGGATAACGTGTTAAAACGCAGAGCGACATTAGCCTGACCACCACAAAAGTACAATGTTCACTTTTTCACCATTAGGCCGGTCATAATAATTACGTTATCAACCTATCGTACAATATATGGACACGACTTTGATCATTTCACTGATCATTTTTATTGCCCGTTGGATTTAGATAAGAACGTCACCAATAAAAGTTTTCTCAATAAAACTTTATTAAGCATTGATATATAATGAATAAAAGATCACTTCCCTTTGAATTGGTGTCCTTGCATTATTATGCAATTACAGTGTGTTATCATTATATCAGTGCCATAAAAATGGTGCATGACATCGTATCATCCAACAGTTATGGTGACGGCTCTATATCCACCGACTACATCGGATTCTTTAGCTGCTAAATGCTCAGCGATCTTTACCAGCTAGTTGCTAACTGTGTCCATGATTGCTGATGAAAGCAGTTTTTTCATGGTGATTTCAATATCGTTCAACTAGAAGTTACTGTAAGTTGGACAAAACATTTCTTTAATTTGAGTCTCGGAGGCAGAAGCACAGAGAGGCAGTGATATAAAGTAAACTGCTGCTTTGTTAATATAACAAACAAGTTTTATCTGTATTTTTAACATGGCTTATTATTTTTATCAAATGATGAGGTGAAAATTGATTTCAAACGTCTACTTTCTAAGTAGAACAGAAAAAGTTCGTGCCGTGAAGCAAAGCCATTGTTCAGAGCTTTTATAGGATCCAAGACAAACTTTAATATCAATCAGTCCTACATCTATGATCCAAATGCACATTTAATACAATCCCACTGATCCTCCATAATTAAATCTCTCCCTTACACCAGCTGAGGATGAATACAAGCCAAATACCCTCATGACGACATTCAGAAGATTGCCAGGCTTTTCTTCCAAGACTGACAGAAAAATAATTACAACGTTCCATGATTTATTTAGACGTCAGTAAATATTTTATCCGAGCACACTGGTGTTCTTGCTTGATATTCATATGGGTAAACCCTTCCCTTTTCATTGTCGTATCTAGAACTCAGCGATGGGATGAAAGAGGATTTCTTTTATTTTTTTTTTACCATCAGCTTACTTACAGGTCTGTTGCAACGCTATGATATATATATATTTGCTGGTTGCAAAAACAGGCGAGCACGGAGATACGCCTTGGCAGTAATCATTAACACAGATTATTATCACGCTTCCTCACTCTGCGGTCTATATCATCTGTCATAAGAGGTACACACTCTGTCAGGGTAATTACTATGACAGACAGGATGGCCTCTCATAGCTGTCCGGCCAACACACGGTACGATTAATCAATCAAAGCTCGAGACTCGGGGGGGGATTTCACCCTTTAAGACAGGCATAATAATCCATCACTGCTCCTCACATCCACATGCTGATCCATCAAGTCAACACGAGAGAGAGAGAGAGAGAGAGAGAGAGAGAGAGAGAAAAAAAAAGTCTGTGAAATAGAGTAATGAAGTGATTCGTTAGCCAAATCCCAGAATAATTATGACTGTCATAGTGATGTAACAAGAAGATGATGAGCGCTATATTAGTGCATGAAACCGTTCATTTGAAGATATGAAACAAATGTTCAAGATATAAACAAATCAAAAGGCACCTCGAATGTATTATTACATTATCATTATAGTATTTTACTTACTTATATGAAATATATTTCTAATACAGAAACGGTGGACAGAGACAGACAAGCTCTTCCCCCCCTGCCTCCAGTCTTACCGCTAAGCTAAGTTAAGCTAATCGCCTGCTGACTTGAGCTTCACATTTAGCGCACAGATGTAACGGAGTGATCTCAAATTGTCCCATCTTGCTCTCAGCAAGAAAACAAATAAGCATATTTCCCAAAATATAGACGTAATGCTTTAAGATGCAGGGAATCTTTGAACTCAGCAGACATATTGACGTGATCTATATCAAGGTATAATGCATATACATAGAGACGGACATAAATTAATATAACATTTTTGTTGGCAGACAGTCTGGAACCCAGCCAAAAGTGGCCCCTATTATCATCCTCAGTTGCTTGTGTGCTTCACATCGATTCAAGTGCGACCTTATGCTCTTTCCTGCTATAAAGGCAGTAAATTCAAACCTTTAAGTCTCTTTTCTCACATGTGATGTCATGCTACGGTGTCTGGTGTCCTTTCTAGCGCTTCATCTTTCTTTTTAATAGCCTACTGAGGACTTTATTCTCTGCCCTTTAAACTGCATGTGCTGTGTGTACCTTCAGAGAAAAATAATGGGTTTTCTGAAAATCAGAATCTGATATTTTAAAATATATATATATATATATATATATATATATATATATATATATATTAAAAGAAATGCTATTAAGTTAAAGAAATACATGAGTTTCTCATTAAGTACGAGCTCATTTTTAGGCTTTTGTGACGATATTACGTTTTGTTTTTGAACGGCAGCAACTACCGCCTTCAACAGTAACATATCAGTCGACCCACACAAGCAGGCATAAACAAAAGGCGCGCATGCACATGTTCGCGCGCACAAAACGACCCCACACACACACACACGCAGTATCAGAAGTAATCTGAGATAGAAAGCCTCATCGATCAGAACCGCTCTCCCTTGAGCATTACATCATTGCCCAGCAAATAGCCAATCAGAGCACAGCTGAGACTGTCCGCTCTGTGAACCCATCCCCTGTAAAAGTGAAGGTAATAAGAAAGAGCTGCGCGCGCGCACGCGCACACACACACACACACACACACACAGGCATTGATATCCCTCCCTCAGGTATTGAGTGTTTTTATGTAAACCTGCATCACTGCAATGCTCCTCTGGTAACTGTAACACTGGTGCATGTTGGTGGCCTTTCTGCATTGTTTTTTTTTTTTTTTTTTCTTTACTGAGACATCTCACTCAACTCTACCTCTCGCATGTACAATGATATATTTAAAAAAAAAAAAAAAAAAAAAAAGACATGCAGAGGGGATTATGCTGCAGAACTTCGAGGAGATGACTTCATGTGTACAGTATTTACTGGAGTTTGAGTGTGGGCAGGAAGAGGAACAGTGCATTTAGGTGCCAACTACTCTTTCTGTTGCATAATATATTACTTACATTCTGATGCAGTGGATACAATACAGTCATATGCAAAGAGGTCATTGTTAAAGCTACGTGTGTTTGTGTTCCAGTCTTTTACTGGCTATGCTAGCCTTTATATATGTATCTTCTATTTATATTTTCCACAGTAATCAGTACATTTGCATTAGCACCATTAGCATATACCGGTACTATATTATAGTGACTAGACGTCCTGCGTCCTGGTAGCCTAGTGGTCAAAGATGCATGCCAAGTCTGGCTGGAGAGCTTTTTTGCATATTATTCCCCGCCTCCCTTTTGCCCCTCATTTTCTGCTCCTCTGTTGATTTTTTTTTTTTTAATGAAGGCATTACATCAAATAACAGATTTAAAAAAGGTGATTATAGCACCATATAGAAACAACTCATTTCTACCGACCAAACTATATCTTCTACTTCCCTGCGAGTCCGTACAACCAACGTCGACTTTAAACAACCATACGAGTCTGATAGTTTGTGTGAACATACCTTGATGTAGCCGCCAGTCGACACCAGGAGAGAGTTGTCCGGGGAGAAGTGCAGGTCGGTCACCCAGCCTCCGTGGAGCGAGTCCATGCCGTCTTTACCGTCACGGGAACAAATCCTCAGCAAAGAGCCGTCCTTGACGCTCCAGAGCTGTGACGGACAGCCGTACATTAATACACAAAATCATGAAGTAAATCTCACCGATGAACAACAAAGATACCCGACTTAAGAAATGAAACGCTCAAGACCAAACGTACAGAGTAAAACAACGAACTGCACGTTTTACATTAGAAGTGATTATTAGATATTTTTTGATTCACGCTAGCTTGTGTTGATGTGAGCCGTGTTGGCATTTGATGGCCTGTATCAGCGGCTGGAGGTTGTGGATGGTTTAGTTGTTATTATCACATGACGAGTATGGAATTTTGATTATGTGATAACAGGTGGTCGTATAAGAGGGGAGCTCACAACCGCCGACTCTTTTCAAACATGTTCTCTGGCATCAGATGTGACCAAAACCCCATGATCAGGTCACGCGATGAGGACTAAACGCCAGCTGCGTATGAAGGTTATAATAAGTTTGTTTTGTCAAACCTTGAACCTTCATGCTCAATAAAATGCACAACGAAGAGAATTTGCACAGATATTCAGTGTGAATCGTAACGAGAAATTACCCATAACGCACCTCAAACGTAATGAAACGAGGGTTGTGCAGCGCATCATGTCGATTGCAGCTGTTATGCAACTGTTCGCATGCCATGTCCATTTGACAATGACACATCACACGTACAGCTATATTTAACACTTGGCATGCTTTTGTGCGGAATGACTCACATTTGTTTCCATAGAAACAGGGGTGAGATTTCAGTGTGGTTTATGTAATTGGATCTGATGGATTCGTCCATCTCTGGCTAATGGAGCAGTTCAGCTCAGAGGCCACCAGAGGGCATTAACCCCTTGTTGACTGCCGGCTGACCGGCGGCAAATCCACATATTCCTCTTTACCTCTCACTCAGTCAAACTTTTCATTTACGCTGTGTGTGTGTGTCTGTGTCTCTCTCTGTGTTTGTGTGTGTGTGTGTGTGTGTGTGTGTGTGTTTGTGAACAAGATTCAAAAGCCTTGGGGATCCAATTTGGCAGCCCGAGTCCTCTCCTTCACCTCCCACTGTCAGACATCTCCTCCTCTTCCTGCTCTCTTCATCCCAACTTCCTCGCACAACCTGCACCTCCTGTAGCTCCCGCTCCCCGGCCTGAGAAAGGAGCCCTGCCTCTTTCCTTTCATCTCCCCCCCACACACACACACACACACACACACACACACACACACACACTTCTTGTGTGCGCTGCAGCAATCACGGTGTGTTAGTAAGCACTTTATCTAAATGAGCGATGAGATGTAATTATGGGGTGATCTCTGGAATGAATGATGACTGCTGTAATTGCGTTTTTTTTTTTTGTATGTTGTAATACAAATTAGATGGTTTCATACTAGTAACACAGCAACATGCCATTTGGTGTGTGGACACACTCATGTGAGTATATTGAGGTAGGAGGCGCAGTGGGAAGTCTGTCCTCACCTCCCATCTGCAGCCTCTGTACTTTCTTCCAAATGACCTCCATCGACGCCTCTACTCTTCTCTTAACTGGCTCATTCCCCTCATAACTCTTAAAATGTTCCGCTTCCCATTTACAGTTTCCCCACTTCACCTGTTTGCATTCAGGCACTGAAGCTGAGGTCGATTTCCAACAATGCAGCAGTACAAGCCTAATAAGCCTGAATTTGTTTTGGTGCCGCGCGCGCCATTTTCGTAGCTTCCTCTTGGATGTGAGCTTACGATCTGGTACCTCGTGGATTTTGTTTCTAGAAATGTCCTGAACACAGCAAAATCAGAATATACAGACAGAGGGCAGGGTCTCTCTGCAGATGCAGACACGCACCCGAATCTCTCCGTTGTCATCTCCTGTTGCGAGGCGTCGGTTGTCCCAGGAGAATCGGCAGCTTCGGACACAGTCCTGGTGGCCGCCCAGTGTGTGGACACACTGCCAGGACTCACAGTGCCACAACTAGGAGCAGAGAGAAACGCATTAAGAAGACTGAAAAAGCAGAAATCGGTTCTGAATTGAAATTTCCAAAACCAAGAATGTACACATTCTGACTTGTTTTAAAAAAAATCAGCTGTAGATAAATGTACTTCATTTTCACATTGCAATAGAACTGAAGTGAGTAATTATAAATACCAACACAGCAGTGTATACCTAGGAATAACAGGTAATAATAATATGTTTTATTTATGTAGTTAAAACCAGCCATCACCTGTTAATCGGTCTTATGGAGATAAATAGGAGTTAATAATCGTGCAAAACGCTAATGTTGTCTCAGCTCTGCATCGGAACTGTTAATGACTTCTCTCTCACTCTTTTGTTTCTCTCACTTTGTTTGGATTTTCCTTTCTTCACTTTCTGTCTCTCATCCACTGTTCTCTCTCCCATCCTCTCTCTCCCATCCTCTCTCTCTCTCTCTCTCTCTCTCTCTCTCTCTCTCCGTGTTCCTTACCCCCCCCCCTCCCCGATCACATCCTGTGCCGCACAGAAAATAACACAGCTCATAATTAGACACTTCATTTGGCAGCGGGCTAACTATGTCTGCACACACAGTCCCATTCTTCTGAAGGTCAGTGGAGAAAGAAAGAAAGAAAAAGAGGAAAGGGGGGGGAGAAGGAGTGAGCAGAACTGAAAACTGTGCATCTCAACAAAAGACAGCCTTTTGGTCTGACCTCTAGATTGATGGAGACCGGGGACTTTATGTTTGTGTGTGTTTTCAGCTACCAAAGCTCCTACTCGGTCTGGAGAGCAAGGACTATGTGACTGGCTGCTTACCAGCCCCACAGCACACACACACACACACACACACACACACACCTCAATTATCATCTTTGCCAAATCCATAAAACACACATTCTCTCTCAGTACCGTCCATTGACAGAAGCCAGGTTGGCGGCCGACCCAATGGCTGTTCTCTAACAGTAAGTGTCGACCAAATCCAAATTCCCGTGTGAAACTCGGTGGCGGTGGCTCTACATCAACTGCTTTAGCAAATGCCAGAGAGCGGCTTTGCAATGTTTCTAATACTGGACATTCAGGAACAGGGGTTGTCATCCGTGGTTGAATACTGGACAGAGAAGTATAAATCTAACGGCGCACCACAGCCTGTTTCCACGATCCAAGCAAATGAATGACATTGAGAGGGAGTTCGGCGTGTTCTGTGCTACGCGGTTCCTTTTTCTGTGGATGGTGGGTAGGAAGAGCGATGATTTTAGAGCTGTTAGGGGAAAGGTTAAAAAAAAAAAAAAAAAAAAAAACACACACAGCCCGCTGAGTCTGTCAAAGTCATGCCAAAGTCAAGCGCAGCAGTGTTGGTAAACGGCAACCCGGGCAAAAAAATACATCCAGACATGGAGGTGGGTTTGTTGCCAGGCTGGCGGGGTCAGCAAGTCCACGAGCTCGCAGTCAGACTTAATGATCACTGGACCTGGGTGTAGGAGGACGGACTGACCTGCAGCTACCTCACCGGGCCCAAAGCCATCTGCCGCGCGCTGATCTCGACGGCCCCTGGCCTCCCTACTGGAGAAACACGGTCCCAGATATCACCCACAGCAACGCGTCCGTGTGTATGTGCCGTGAGTAATGAGCTCGGACGGCGGTTCGAGGGGCGAGACGCTGATGTGTAATAGGTCACGTTGTTACTGGCAGCACAAACAGATATGTCTCATCCCATGAGTGTGTGTGTGTGTGTGTGTGTGTGTGTGTGTGTGTGTGTGTGTGTGTGTGTAAGTGATGAACCTTAGCAGTCTTGTCAGCAGAGGTGGTGGCGAAGAGGCATCCGTCTGGAGAGACGTGACAGGACAGGACGGCTCCCCGGTGAGCCTCGATGTCCTGCAGCTTCTCTCCACTTTCTAGGTCCCACATCTTAGAGTGGGCAAGAGAAAGCGAGAGATTATTTTCTGTATGATTTCATGCAGATGTTAACTGTATTGTGAGTCTGTGTGTGTGTGTGTGTGTGTGTGTGTGTGTGTGTGTGTGTGTGTGTGTGTGAGAGCTTCACCTTGACAGTGCCATCGAAGGACCAGGACAGCAGTCTTGTGTCAGTGGAGAGCAGAGAGAAGCATCTGACCTGTTCCTTGTGACCCTGCAGGACTTTACACTCTCCAGACTGCCACCTCCACACCTACAGGGGGCGACAGAGAAATAAACAAGAATCCTTTAGCCGCTGATGCGGTTTGCTATGTGTTTGACAAGTGTTTTTGATAAATGACGATCATATCAGCATGTGCCTGTGCAGCGGTCTGTGAGTTTGTCATTCTGCAGACTTCCTTGGGTTAGTTACCCACAATATTTAGCATCCTAACAGAATCAAAATGCCTGTCTGTAAGGGTTTAGTGGCTTATAGCTTAGGACATTGGAGCTTGAAAAGTCAAACGTCTATACTCTCATTAACATAAATGTTTATTTAGGCTTAGAATGGCCTGATGATTTGTCTATTCGGGGTATTTTTAGGATTCGTTGTTGTTGTTTTCTAAGCAACTTTATAGAGATATGACATATTGGTTTTAGAGCAGCAGGGCTATTGAGGGAAACTTCTGGTATTTTTCAACCCGGTTCTTTTCATAATTGTGACCATTCTGACCAGTTTCAGATTTCAGGCTGGGTCATATTTGTGTTTTTCCAAAACTTAAGAGTGGAAGTCAGAATGGATACAATTCTAAGAATAAAATCCAGGTTAAGAAATAATAGAATTTTCCTTTAGATACAAACATTATTCACGAGTATCCATATATCCAGTCCTCTCAAAAACATCCTGGAAAGAAAAGTGAAAAAGAAATTGCCACAAATCAGCAGTGCAGCCTCGTGTATGTATAGTGGATCAGACTATGTAAAGACAGATTGTGTACTGTTCCTTGTGTCAATTTTTAGATTTCCTGTCTTGCTGATCACGTCCCTGCGTATGTGTGCTCTTTAAAGCATCTGTGGAGTTAAAACTATGGAGCTGCACATCTGTCTGCTTGTTTTACGCAAACAAGGGTTCAACTGAGCTCAAAGATGGAGGCAGGATAGACAGAATCAGCCAGATCCTCCTATCAATCATGCCCTTGTGTGCAATGTTGCACCTTTTCTCCCTCTGAATAGAATCTGTCATTGGCCCAAAGGTTAGAATCCATCACCAGCTAACATTAGTGTCATTTCATCTCTTTACATTCACTGCGTGTCGGCATTAACATCTAAATACACACTTCCATTTCCGAGCGAGCGCATGTCAAACAGCATGAATTTGAATAGCTTCTGAATAAGCGGCGGACGGTCCGAGAATAGCGATGGCACAGGCAGCAGCCGCATGAATACGGAACAAGGTGCTGCGTTGTCGGAGACGGATTGGAAGTGCTGCAGTGGACGGTCTGTCAGCAAAAAGAAAAGATGAAGAAGGAGGAGGAGGAGGAGGAGGAGGAGGAGGAGGAGGAGGAGGAGGAGGAGGAGATGAGAGGAAAGGGGGGAAATGAGCAACAGAGCATGAACGGTGGGGGTTGACAGACCATAACGGCCCGAAATACACACACATACTCACGCACAAACACAGATAGCTGCACACGGTCAACAGAAGAGCGGGACGGGGATAAAGAGCTGTCGAGAGCGGCGCAGCCGAAGGCAAAGAGAGGGAAAAACGGAAGGAAAGGAGACAAAAGAGGGGGATGAGGAATGGAGAGGTGAAGCGGCAGACAGAGAAGCTGGTAGAGTGTTACAGGTTGGGGAGAGTGGAAGCACCACCGCGGCCTGAAACACTGAGGGTGAGGGATTCCGCAGAGTAGGCAGTTTTACTCAAGGTGAGGAATGGGGATGTGGGGCAGAAAAATAATCAATAGCAAGGGAAGAAAAATGGACGCAGGTTATGGCAGGAGGTGAAAGATCATGCCATGAATTAGGCAAGAAAAGATGGTGAGGATGAGAGGGAGAGGGTGATGAATGGGAGGAAAACAGGAAAAACAAGCAAGAAAAGAGATAAACAAAAAGCAGAAAGTGAGAAACTGGGGGAGGAGAGGAGTTCAGCCTTTACCCTTATGGTGGTGTCCTCGGAGGACGTGATAAGTGTTCGGCCGTTCTGGGTGAACCGGCAGTGCAGCACCGTCTTGGTGTGTCCCAGCAGGGTGGCTAGGAGCTTCCCAGAGGGCACCTCCAACACCTGGAAGGAAGAAAGAAACACTAGCACCACACGTATCCAAATAATCAGCAACAAGACCGAGAGTTTTCGGCCATGCTAGAGGCTCCGTGAGGCGCTAACAGGCACAGTGGTGCTAACGCTAACTGCTTGCAGGCCTTGGGTTGTAAACTGAAAATATAAAAAGATGATGGTGCTTGATGAAAAGTCAGAGGTACACCAAAGTTATTGCAATTCACCCTGAGGGAAACATGAACGTGTGCGCCAACATTTTAATGGCAATCCATCAAAAAATAGTTTTCAAGATATTTCACTAAACGCAAAGAAAATGACAATTTTCTGGTGATACTAGAGTAGAAGTCAGGGGACCACAACTAACTGTACAAAACTTCATATTAATCCATCCAATATTGTTGAGATATTTCAGTATCAAAGTGGTGGGCTGACCAACCGACAAAGAGAAAGACGGACCGATATTGCCAACCATAGAGCCGCAGCAATAGATTGGCTAAAACTACTGAATGGCATGAGTGTAGAGAAAATGGCCGGTCACTGAAAGCTCTACTGTACAAAGAAATCACACTCTGTGTCTAGATTATTTATGCAAGCCTCAAATGATAGTTATGTTTGCCAAGATACACTCAGTGAGGAAAAGTTCCCCGGAAAGTTTCCTAAAAACAATCCTGACACAAAGTCTCATGTTGAGGGAGAGAGCTGAACTGCTGCTGCTGCTGCTGCTGCTGGCTTGATGGTGATAAGCACATCAAAAAGAAAGCGGGTGGAAAAAGTGGGAGCTTTGAGCGAGACCGTTCAGTCCGGTCAAGACCGTGGAGGGCTGCCGGGGGTCTGACAGCCCTCAAAGCCGGGTTTGAGAGAGATTTTTGTGAATGCCCTCGAAAAAGGTCAACTGGACGGTTGCTCACACTACGACCCAGAGGCTTCAATGAGTCCTTGATGGGGTTCCAGGGAGGTCTGCGGCAAAATATATAAATAAATAGCTTAGGCGTGCTAGTGGCGTGGCTTTAAATTTAGGCGGTATAGGCAAACGCTACGGGCGCCAAATGAGGGGAGAAAACTTTATTCCAAATGTCCAACTTTTACTTTTTCTTACAAATACTATTTTATTACTAGTATTTTGAAAATATTACAAAGAAAAGCCCACAACAACATAACAATGTAGCCTATCAAATAGGCCCTATTTTCTGGGCTGCCTGCAGCACCCGTGTTTGAGGAATAACCTTTAACATCATTTTGAGAAATTCTGTTTTTAAGTGCGATATGCCTTCTGCCTCTCTGTGTGAGTTTTTTTTGGCAAGCGGCACCAGCTAAAATCTTGCCTCGGGCACCAAATTGGTCAGGGCCGTCTCTGGCTCAGGTGGTCCACGCTGAAATATCTCCACATCTGTTGGATGGGTTGTCATGAAATTGGATTTTGGACATTAATGGTACAGTGATGAATTATCATAACTTTAGCAATTACCTTCACTTTTCATCCAGCGGCAATCACACAACTTGACGGGAATGTTATTAGTGTTACAAGCCATATTACACATACACCAATCGGCATGGTAACGCTGCATTGTGAGCATGTTAGCATTAGCTCAAAACAACGTCGTTCATCAGTGCAACACAGAGCCAGAAGCAGGGCTGAAGAATCTTAGTCGTGTTAATGCGTTTACTTCTACTAAATATTACATCGGAACAAATATCTGACATTCCTTGGAGGAGAATCATATTAAAAATCCACGGATAATGTTTATCGGTTTGTGGCTTTCTGGCAGCCTCCGGATTAGTTGACGACAATGAACGTATTCTACTCATCAATAGGCTAATTAAGGTATTATGAGGTGAAACATGGGTATAGATTAAAACTGCAATTATAAAATCTTTTGCGGCACTTCCATCAAAGCCTTCCCTTTTTCTTATTAACCTCCAGATAGATTTTTCCAGTGACGTAAAAACAATACTCAAATTCAGCTACAGCTGAGTCGGCAACTTTGTATACGTCACAACAATAAACGACTTAAAGTCATACGAAAACAATCATTTCAATTGATTTGCAGGACAGGGATCAAAGCACAGACATCTCGTGCGAAAATGCTGAAATGAAATAAGTCCAGCAAAGCACCTGTAGTTTTGAGGGTATAACAGAGAGACCCATAGCGCTTTGGGATTTTACCAGCCGCTAAAATATTTACATCTCAGAGGAGAGGGTTGAGATGTCTGAGCAGAACAAGCCTCGGGGCACGCCAACCATGTTTGTCAAGCTCCACGTACTGAGACGCAAGTTTCAAAGCCCGAGAGAGAGAGAGAGAGAGAGAGAGAGAGAGAGAGAGAGAGAGAGAGAGAGAGAGAGAGAGAGAGAGAGAGAGAGAGAGAGAGAGAGAGAGAGAGAGAGAGGGCTTTGGCCGAGCTTTACACATTCGGCTCAAGGATTTATGGGACGGTGCAGTCAGCAAAAAAAATGCCTGAAGGGTGTTTGGTTTATACACAAATATAAAAAGCAGGCTAATGTGGAAACAGTTGTTTTAAATACTTCTACCGAGGGAGCGAACAAGTTACGGAAGCGTTGCGTAAGTCATATGAAATCAAAGAACACATGGTGAAAAGGGATGAGGTGGTCGGTGTTGAGGCTGTACCTGCATGACGAGACAGTAAGAACACGTAAGATCCGCTCTGTGGTGCCTTTCTTTCTTACAGTCATCAGAAATTAAATGCACACATGCTTTGGACTCACTATACATGTGTGTGTTATTTCTGGGTGATTCCTGGAGGGTCTGAGACACACACACACACACACACACACACACACACACACACACACACACTCACACACACATACAAACAAGGTATTACTCTGTCCCTACCACTCCTGCAGGCTGCCCGTGTACAGCCCAACAGACCGCATCAACCACCTGAAGAGGGTCAACAGTCATCAGATCCTGCAGCTGACTGTCCTCAGTACCTGACTATAGCTGTGAGCCCTGCTGCCTGGCACAGAACACACACACACACACACACACACACACACACACACACACTTTTCCAATCATAAAGAATCACACATTAACTTTCTGTCCTCACCTGCACATCTTATATGATATTCTTCACATCAGCAGAACAAAGCTGGTATGTCAGACTGACACTGAAGTTGATGAATTTATTAACTTATTCCTCCTTTTTTTTTTTTTTAGGGGAAAAGGAAAATGATCACTGCAGTGGTCAAAGGCACCGGGAATACCTGCGGCTAACACCGGGGCTCCCTCTGGTGTCTGCTCACGGGGACTACAACAGA
Source organism: Cebidichthys violaceus (assembly GCF_023349555.1). NCBI lineage: Eukaryota > Metazoa > Chordata > Actinopteri > Perciformes > Stichaeidae > Cebidichthys > Cebidichthys violaceus. The sequence goes on from NW_027176384.1 coordinate 11,358,690, forward strand.
AAACATCTGTGTGGACTCAACCACGATTAAAAAGGAATGAAGTTGTATCTAAAACTGTTGGCGGTAACTGATAAAGTATAAAACACTAAATATAATATAAAAGAATGTTTGAACAAGGAATAGAACATCATTTAGACGTCTATAGAATGATTTGATTGATTGCACAATTTGTTCTTCATTCGTTAAGACTGTAAGACGCAACACAACAATGTTGGTTTCGATTTTTTGGATGATTTTCCTACAATAAATGATGCTAATGATGCTAATGTGGTGCCGGAGAGCGGCAAACTGACAGTGGTTACGGGAACCATTACCGTCAAATTATAGCGATCCAACTGTGGATGAACTGCAGCGCTTGTTGTTGGGAAGCGCAGAGCAATGACAGCGACTGGGTAACAAAAATAGTTCCAGGACGGATAGCAGACAACGCTGTTTTGGTAATGCCTTTCTTAGATATAAAATATGAACATGTTTTCTACAAATCTTTTGCTTTAATAACAAACGAAAGAGGCATGAGTTCTCAAAATGAGCCGCGGGAAATAATAAATCGAATACTTGGTGCAATAGACACATTTCAGTCATTACCGAAACGCAGCTCTTTGGTACGGCACCGACCGCAAGTAGCCAGCTATGTGTTAGCATTACAACGCTACTAGTGTGAAAGGCGTGACTTAACACCAGAAGTTCAAATCCAGAGTGATCAAACAGCCACAACTTCTACGGCAAAATAAACTGTTTAACACAGAAAGACATTTCAAATAGATTTGTGTGTATTTTCGGTGCATCAAGTATCTCATTATACTTCAATGCTCAGTTTCATGAACTCTGATTACTCATCGTTTGTTCTTCTTGAAGTCCTGGTGTCTGCTAATCCTTGCCCCTCATATCTCTGGGGCCAGGAGGACAGCTGTAATTAAAGTCATTAACCTGTGTCTTCATTACGACTGCAGGACCTTTTGTTAATTAATTTGAGTTGCTCTCTGCTGTAGGATAACTCAGGGGACTGTGTGCATACAGTCTGTGGGTTTTTTAACACAGCATGGGAACTTCCTGGGACGTCCACTACAGTTGCAATGTGTTTCGCCGCAGTGGCTGAGGGCACCAGTGAGTGCAGTGGTGGGCGGTGTTTCCTAGGGGAAGGCGGTGAGGTGATGCGGAAGTGGGTCGTACAAACGGGTAAGGCAACAGTTAAATCAGCCCGGGGGACATTGGCAATAGGTCTCCTTCTGTGTGTTGTCTTGTGTGTGTGTTTTTGTTATAATGTAAATACATGTGGGATGGGGGTTGGTCGTGGCCAAAAAAAGTGTTTGGTCTTATCTATTCATAAGCAAGTAGTTGTCTTTTGCTGCCGTGTAAGCAGTGACCCGTTTTGGTAATAAACGTTCTTTTGTTAAGCCTCATATGTTGCCCATTCTCTCTTTCCCTGGGATTTAACTCCGTTGTTCCCCGGCATCCCTGAGACACTAAAAAAGGGGGAACGTTAACAGTGCGCATAACACGCAACAGAAACATGCACTCATAGACGAGGAAACGCACGCCTGCCACAGCGCCGACTAGGACGTCATTCTCTGCCTGCAAACAACGATTTATCGCCAAGACAAAGAGCGCTGGAGCGAGGAGAGCAGGGGGACCGGCAGAACAAAGGGGGACGAGAGATAAACAAAACAAAAGAGGGAATACAAAAAAAAAAAAAAAAAAAAGGTGTATGACAGAGATGGTAAAATATGAAAGTAGAGAGCAGGAGTGAGGAGTGTTGCGACTACAAATCGCGGGTAAAAAAAAAGAAAAAGAAAAAAGGGAAGGCAGAGCAGCGAGGAGTGGAGGGAGATGAAAGAGGTGCTTTGAGTTGAGTTGACGCACAGCTGACAGGACAGATAAAAAAAAGGGTGACGGTGCTAATGTCAGATGTGATGACTCAACATGGTCTGTGTGAACACGCAAAAAAGCCGCATCCTCACTCAGGCGCTCTCATACTTTTTTGGATTTACATTGCTTGATAAACATTGACGTCGGTCAATTTTCTGTCGACGAATCGAGTCGCCAGTTCAGCATCAGCGCTACAATGAAGTGTCTAAAATGAAAGTTAATTAAACTTATTTTTTCCTGCCATGTGACGCGTACAGTATGTACTGCACCTCTGCTGCTCGCCCGCTCCCGTGACCACATCACCCCTGTTCTCCAGAACCTCCACTGGCTCCCCGTCCCACGAGGGATCGAATGCAAAATCCTTCTCCTCACTCACAAAGCCCTCCATAAATCAGGCCCCCCCCCTCCTACCTCGACGACCTGCTCCACCACCACACTCCACCCCGTCGGCTCCGCTCCTCTGATGCCAACCTCCTGTCCCTTCCACCCAGGAACCAAGGGACCTTCTCCGTATCTGCCCCCTCCCTGTGGATCTCTCTCCCCAAACACATCCGAGACTGCGCTGAGCTTTCCATATCCAAATCAAACTGCTTTTAAATGTGTGTTTTTTTTAGTGTATAGCTTTTATATATATATATATGATGATTTTAATGTCTTTGAGTACTATGAAAAGCGCTCGATAAATAAAATGTATTATTATTATTATTACTACTGTAGGTCTGAATGTGTTTTCTACCTGTACGGTGCCATCTTCCTGGCCCAGGGCCACAGCAGAGGGCTGTGTGCACAAACACGTGCACCGGATCCTGGACGGCTTCTCCTCCGACTGGAACAGCACCGATCCCGTCCTGCCATCACGTACCTGACACACACACACACACACACACACACACACACACACACACACACACACACACACACACACACATTGTGTTCTATGACACCTTGATGAAGGCACATCATTGTACAGTAACACTTGCCTAAGAATGAACTCAAAGAAAACGAGGTTCATCCAGCCCACCGTCTTTTATTCATGCATTCAGTCCCTCTTCATTTTCCCCTCCAGCTCACCTGCAGTCGGTTGCAGTTGTCTGCAGCTGACACTATGATTTCTTCATCATTGAAGAGAACATCAGAGTCTCTTTTCAGGCAGACGGCTGAGGAGGTGTGCACCTTCTTAGTCTCCCATAACTACAAGAAAGGAAAGAGGCTTGAGTACAACATAATGTCCTAGATTACTTCTTTGTGACTTGCATTCACGCAGCGGCGTTAATCTTTGGTGGGAGAACCTCGGCATCAAATTAGTTTACATAGTCGGCGATGTCGCTCATCAATCTTTTGCCTGTTTTGCTGCAGAGACAAACTGGGAATAACCTGTCTGTACTTCAAACTGTATTCCCAGATTGGGCCCGACTGCTCAAAAACACACTCTGGTAACGGAACGCCGAAGCAGCACCTTGTGGATTCCCCCCCTGGAGGAACAAAGATCCCGTCAGGTGGGGGCTTTTCTTCTTGATGGATCAGAGATGGGCCAGTTCAACCCACATTTTCTGCCAAACGACACCTCGCTCATATAAATTGTTCCGTTAGCTTGGACGGTTTGTGTCGCTGTTGGGACGGACGTCGCCTCAGTGGTCTCGTTTAAGAGGCCAGTAAACTCCATCAGAACTGCGTGACGGTGATCAAATAGCTTCTGGAACACCACACCTTTCCAACGTCAGATTAATGGGGCTTTGTCCCAATATTTGTTATCCCCATATTTATATTATATTGCGTCTCCGCCCTCGCGATGATGGTCGAGTTTTAATCCACCTCCACTCAGTTCTTACTCTTTTAACAAGTCTTACTTATCTTTGATTCAGTTATTTATTGCTTGGTCATACTGTAATAGTTCATAACAATGGTTTTGAAAAGTGGTACATACAAGCCACCAAAATAATGATAATTTAGGTGAAATTCTGCAACCTACAGTAGTATGTGCAGCTTTATTTTGTCATGTAGATTAACGAGGCCCGTGTGTTGGCAGCTTTCACTTGCATCAAAATAATATTTACTTGGATAAAAACATAGAATTTTTGCACCAAAAGCAACAACATAATTCCTGCGCTGAAACAGCTGGCAAAGAGGGAACAGAGAGCAATTAGTCAACTTTTCACAGGCTTTGATTTCACAAGCGGTAATTAGAACAATACTGACAATATATGTGCAAGAAAAGCTGGTACACTAATAACGCAAACACAGCACATTAGACACACACACACACACAGACACACACACACACACACACACACACACACACACACACACGGTCTTACCCTGACAGTCTGGTCGTCAGAGCAGGAGAGCAGCTGTGAGCCGTCAGGAGAGAACTGGACACGCTGCACCCAACTCAGGTGACCGCTGCAGTCAGCCATCTTCTTATTGGCCTCCAAGTCCCACAGCTGGAAGACACACACACACACATATGGACCACTGTGCACTTATTCACCAGTATATTAGTCTTTTTTTTTTTTTAGACACCCTCGGCACAGTGAGTAGCAACGCAACGCACGGAACGGGTCAGAAAGAGGAGAATTGATGCATAAAAACACCAAAGTAAAATATTCGATCATAAAAAGGACACTAAATATATAGCGCGATGTGATCGTGTGTATGAAAGTTGGTCCTATACCTCCACAGCGTAATTTGAGAATGCAATCGCCAGCAGGTTACTGGTAGGACAGGCGTGACAGTATTGCACCGTGCTCAGACGATTCGTCCTGATCTCCAACAACATGTCCGATGTCTCCACGTCAAACACCTGAGAAACAAACACACAGCAAGTCAGACCGTTCTCGGTCAGGGCACAATATGGCTTCCTTTACCCCTTCAGGCACATTTAAAAATGTGGGTTCACCCACTTTTTAAAAGGCGATAACTAGTCCTGTTTAAGAGCCCGACCAATACTAGCTTTTTGAGGCCAACATCAATATTTGAGAGTTTAAATTCTTATTTTTTTTTTTAACAAATATGAACATAAAAGAAAGTTATTGTCAGTGTTCCCTGGTGGACAAACTATGTAATGGCAACACTGTCTCTAAATTACCTCAAATATATCTTTGGCATTTGTGTACTGCAATTTATCCACGCCAAAATAACTGTGATGTGCTTAAAAAAAAATCAGCTGGTAATGTCGTGCACGCCAAAGTAAAGGTTAGATCTACTGTGAATCAAAATAGTATGTATTGTACATATTGAGCGTGTGTATTGATTTTTAATGCCCAATAAAAAGTATTATATTGAGCAAACCTGCAACATTAAAGTCGTATCTTCACCCTCCTTAATGTCAAAGGAATGAGCTCAGACATCTCTGCTGGGTTGTTTCCCAAACGGAGACGGAGAGGACACAGACAGACTGATTTTGGAAAGCAGGGGGGGCTCACATTTAAAACCAGGACACACTCTTCAGACTCTCTGGAAGAGCCTCTCTTCTCTGTCTCCTTTTAATGAAATGAAATCAAGGGCAGGGAGGACGAAGTGAAACCTGTGGGTTTGGACTTTTATCTGTTTTATCTGCACGACACGACGCAACCACATCCAGACCATTTACACCCTCTTTATCACACATTCGGTACTTCCCACGCGCAGCAAACAGTAGCCTGCAGCGCCACTCATTAAAATACGAATTAACCCTTTCAAAATAAATGCTCACCAGAGCAGCGTTCCTGGCTGCACATATGATGCGTTTGCCGTCAGCAGTCCAAGTGCTGCACTTGACGAGGACATCTTCATCACTCTCCGCAAACATGTCTCTCACATTGATCGTCTTCCACTCATTGGCAGACGACACCTGGAACAGCTGCATACGTACAGATGCGTGGTTAGTTGCCCAAACAACCTAGTTCATTAGGACAGCTTTACAAGTATCTAGTTTGATGGTGGTCACCTTAACGGTACCGTCGTTGGAGGACGTGGACACATAGGTGTCATCGGGGGAGAAACAGCAGTGGTTGACCGGCTCAAAGTGGCCAAACATGGTGTTCTGGGAGGACGGTTTGTTGAGGTTCCACAGCTGCAGAAAAAGAGAGAAATACAGGGAGGAAGAGAGAAGTGAAGTCAGACGTGAGAGACTGAGTGATGGCAAAAGAGGAAGAAACGCAACCGTTTGGTTGTAGCTTGTTGTAACAAAATGAGTGCAGTAACTTCCTTTTTTTTTTCTTTATTTTCAGTATATAGTTAATTTTACAAGAGAAAACCAAACACAGAAATAGGCTGCAAATACAGAGAACACAACAAAAATACATTAAAAAAAACCCCACAACCACATACAGAAACGCTGCCAGAGACGTGTTTGGTTGCGTTTTCTTTCTTATATGCTGCGCACGTGTTGGCAAATGGCGAAGTGGTTTTCTTCATTTGCATGTGTTTTACAGTTGCATTGCGTTGAGCTCTCAGGGCCACCGCATATATTTGACTCTTTTAGTGCTGCAATGTTTGGCAATAACACATGCTTAGAGGGACGGAGACAGAGCACTCAAAGAAGGGAAGGTAATACCAAATCTTGAAAAAGCAAACATGAAATTTAACTAGCTTTCAAGTCGGGAAAAACAAACACTGGCCCACCTTGACATTCAGGAACTTGTCGTTGGAGCAGGTGGCCAGCAGGAGGCGTTTCTTTGTGTTGGTGAACTCACAGTGGTTGACCTGCTCCTCGTGCTCCTCCTCAAAGACCCTGAGCAGCATGGCTCTCTCCACGTTCCACACCTGCAGGAAGAGACGCACACTTTCAAGAATCCTGTGACCTGTGGACTTTGTGTGCACTTTTTGCTGTAATCAAGTAGGTCACAGTGGGCGAGTGGATCTGCTGACCTTGACTTTCCTGTCGCTGGAGCAGGTTGCGAGCTGACAGCCGTCGGGGGAGAAGGCACAGCAGAGCACCTCGTCGTCATGGGCCTGGATCTCCGTGAGCTTCTCACCTGAGGTGCTTTTAAACACCTGAGTGCAAAAGCAGTAACACAACTATATGTATATTCCCGCGAAAGTATCACCCGTTAGGAACATAATATCACCTGGCAATAAAAGTGGATCGCTGTCCATGTTTTGCCGTCATGCTTTGATACCTTCAGTGTCTTGCTGGCTCCACAGGAGGCGATCTTGGCTCCGTCTCGGGAGAAGCAGGCGGAGTTGATGGAGCCCTGGTGGGGGTGGATCACCAGACGGGACAGACTCTCTACACTGCTCTTATTCCTGTGCAAAAAAAAAACACAAACACACGTATCAGTCCACCCTAGGATGCACAGCCTATGATCACTATTCTTGAATTGTATTTCTATAACTTTATAATCAGGCTGAATATAAACCTTGTATACAGGTTATTGCTCTGTTTTCTAGAACTATTTTGCACTGGATGAATCCGAGTAAAAGACAATGTTTCACATAATAACTGTGCATGTTTCAATGAAAATGAGTTGTTTTTTGCCAATTTGACAGTTCACTGAATTACGCAACAGGAACATGAAACAAACTGAATCGAATCAGCTTTTTTAAATCACAAAACAGCTGCAGAACTCTTCTACATAACGCAGTTTGCCGAAAAACAATTTTAAATACATCCATCAATGCACAAGGCCTGTGCATCACTTGATTTCTGACTTCATGACTGGAACAGTCACACATCAGAACAACACAGTGAAATATTTGCTCGCTTGCATACAGCCATTCGAAGTAGAGATGCCCCATGCTGGCCCGGTCCTGTGCTTGCAGCAGAGCCTGTCTGTAGACTTCGGATGTATGTGGCTGAGACAGAGCCAGCTGCACCACATCTGGGAAAGGACGCTGCTCCAGCTGGTGGCCGTTGAGAGAGAGAAACTCCTGGAATTGACTCCGCACCTCAAAGTTCTAAGGGGACAGAATAATGAGTCAGCTGCACGTTACAATCAGGGCACAACTATTCTTCCCAAGGCACTCCAAGCGGAGGAGTTTAATCTATAAATAATCTTTTGATTTTAACACTTTTTTTTTTTAATAATGAAAATCCCTATTCTAGGTCCACAACGCACACATTGGACACACAATTAAATTGTTACTTTGGCATAAAAATCGTAATTAATTATGATGGTAATTATTCTTGTGACAGTGAAAGATAAAACCCAAGTAAGCACACTCGCTTTGTTTCATACATAGCGTTTAGTTGTCTGCTGACCTCTTTGTCCAGAATGGGTCCATACTCCACATAGTCATTGATGAGGTAAGCCGGACCCATTAAGTGGGCCTTGGTGCTGACCCAGTCCAGAGAAAACATGAGCGAGTAGAGCTCCTAGTCAAAGAAGGAGACGGAATGAGACATGGTGAGCAAGAAAGAAAAAAACATAAGTAATGAAGATACCAGCTGTGCAAGTTGGTTTTTCCAATATCAGTATATCTCACATTATGCATAAAGGATCACACTGATGCTCAGTTAAATGAACTGTGTTCCACTGATTTGCAGCACATCAGGTAAAGCCCTATACAGGCGTCCAACTGTATTTGGATTCTTTTTAAGAACAATTACCACTATTAATTTAAATGATGAACAGGCGTAAAATAAAAGTATATGTGTGTTACCTGGAAGAGGTTGGCTTTGGCCATGTGGTAGGTCAGAAATCTGATCCAGTAAAGACATTCCTCATCTCCTGAGGTGGGAGGACCATCTCTGTAGTGCTGCTGGTACTGCTGCACCACTTTATGGTGGAGGCTCTGAAACACACACACACACACACACACACACACACACACACACACACACACATATATATATGAACATATATGTGTGCCCATTGAAACAAAAAAGATTGAAATCCAACAGTTTGAGCTCTTGCAGGATTGCATCCAAACTCACCTCGAGCTGGGTGCGATTCTGCTCCACCAGGAAGTCCAGCTGGAGGTCATGGAGGTAGTACAGGTAGGGTTTATTGTTACTGTCCACAAAAAGCAGAGACTTGTTGACAAACTCCTCGAGAATGTCCTCCACCTCCTCCGGCTCCAGGTCCCACAGAACAGACAGCACCTGGAAGGAGGAATAACACTGTAGCCTGTGCATTTTTGGAGTAATGGTCCATTTCCTTGTTTTAATTTCTGTGAAAAAGCATCCTAATAAGTCCAAATACTGGAACATAGTGAGGTGTTTTTTTTTTTTCCTTCATATCAATGAAAGGTTAAATCCTGTAGCAACATGCTATTTCCAATGTAAAACTAAAGAGACATTTGTGTTAAGATGCGTAAGGCCAAAGCAACAACGTGCCTCATAAAAATCACCGGTTTTGTAAATTAAGAGTGTGAACATTGCTCTTGCTGTGCAGCCAAACCTTCGCGGGGACTTTGATGTCCTTCTCTAGCACAGTTAGGTCCTTGTAGAGTTCTTGATGTTCGTCAGGTAGGACTTCAATGCTCGCTGCCATGGCTTGGTCGAGGGCGTCGTAGTCGTAAGACGACGACTTCCGTATACGCTTGAACTGCTTCTGCTGCAACTGGCGGAGGTAGTAACGCCAACGGTTGGGTTTCTCTTTGAGCAGAGCCCCAATCAGGGACATCACCAGTGGGGAACCTGAGATGGTGGCACAGAGAATCAGAAATGTGTGTGTTAAAGGCACAATGTGTGAGCAAAGGCATCGCCCCATGAAACACAAGATGGGAACCTGCAAGAGGACAACATACTAATATTTTCTGACGCTGTTAAAGGGGAATTTAGATCTCCGATATTAGCAAATGCAGAATTGAATCAGGTCCTTGTTTTCTTTTATAATCCTATAGGGAAACAATACAATATTTTAGATGTATACGGCAAATGATATATGTAACAATATCTGGAATATACATTGTGAAAAGAATTACGGATTGCATGTAGAGAATGTTTCAGTTTACAGACCTTTGCATTCTCTGACAATGCTGCGAGCCTCCTCGGGAAGTCCTTGGACTTTGGTGTTAGTGTACAGAGCAAGGATCTCCAGACCCTTGTTTTCATCCAGACCACTCGCCACTTCCAACTCGTATCTGGCTCCTACAAAATAAAAGGCACATACGTTTTTGTAGGCACAGGAGTTTCTAGTGTTTATAAAAATATGGTTAAATTAATTCAAGTGTGCATGGTGTCCAGAGTAAAAACAATAGGGCACATACCACTAACAGAGTCAGTAAGGCTTCTGTTTCTGGTGGTCAAAAGTATCCGACAGTGGATATCAAAGGCCTTTAGCACTGAACTGTCCCAGATGTCATCTAGAATCAGCAGAGATCTGAAGCCCAAACAGAAACAGAAAAGCAATCAGAGACAACAAAACTATGAACCAGTGTTTAGCACAGCACCAGAAGCGGCTTGTGCTATAGATGAATACACATAAGAGTTTAAGCTCTGTCTAAGTAATGCCATTCATGATTCTCATGTTTTTATCCTGTTTTTCATCCGTTTTTAATTTTAACATATTTCACATTTAACATGTTTTAATTTAGCTTTTTAATGTTACCAAATGTAATTTATTGCCGGCCATTTAACTTTGTCCTTATTCTTCATTTTTGGAATGCTGATTCAGCAAAAAAAAAATTGTATTTTAATTTTTTTTCAAGATAATTCAATTTAATTTTTAAAGTTCATTCAATTAATTGTTTTAAGTTAATTCAATTACATTTTTTTTTTATTAACCTAATTGAATTTTTAATTTTTTTAAGTTAATTCAATTTAATTGTTAAGTTAATTCAATTAATTGTTTTAAGTTAATTCAATAAAACATTTTAAGTTCATTCAAATTCAATTTTTAAAGTTTATTCAATTACTTTTTTTTTAAGTTAATTCATTTTAATTTATTTAATTTTATTTAACTGTCTGAAATAAAATAAAGGTGTGGTATCAAGTTGCTGCTGTTCACTTATTGCTTGATATTATGTATTCATTACTTTAAATTATTGCTGTGGCATTATTCCAAGCCTAAAATGAACATTATACTGAACATATAGCAACCTTGGATATCTGCGCAGCATGAGGAAGCGCAGACGCTCCTTGGCCTCGTCCAGAGAGGTGGGGGGCCGGTGGAGGGACTGGGAATCAAGGCTCTGCTCCAGACGGAAACACAATGACTGGATCTTCACCAGCAAGTCTGGTTTGTCCAGCTGGCCGATGGACAGCCAGTGGATTCCGCCGGGAAAGCACTCTGCAGATGGAGGAAGAGGAGAGGGAGCAAAAAGACATGTAAGAGAGGCAAGAGGTGAGGAGCTACAGAGAACTGACAATCAAGCAAACATGTTTGAGATTGTAACATTATTGACAATGAAAACCAGCCCAGTTACTACACTTTTTTTCGAATGCTTTTTCATTCTATAGATTCAAAGTAAGGTATGCCGACGGCAGCTAGCGTTAGGTAGACTCAGCCAGTCAAAGATTATTCACCTTCGATGATTCCATGGTGTCTGGCGGCCTCAGCAGCCAGGACGGATTTGCCCGATCCAGCCATGCCGAAGACGGTGACCCAGCCAGGCTCCTTCTGCAGCCGGTAGAGTTTCTCCCTGACGCGGTTCACGAGCTCCGGTCTGCTGACGAACACCACGGGCCTCTGCGGTACGCCGCCTTCACTGAGCACTGTCTGGACTGTCAAGACCAACAGGAAAGGGATCGACAGAAAAGATGCAATCAAAAGCATGAAGACAATCAAGGCAGATAAATTCAATAAGTGTTGAAGTTGTCAACCTTCCACATGCACAACTAACTAACCAAAGTAGCACATGCAACCCAAAACTGCTGCACAAGAAATGATTTATTATTATAACCAACACTCAAGGACGCACTGATAGCACAAATCTCTCCACACTACAAACACCCACCGCTCCCCCTTCTCACCATAAGGTGTGCAGCAATCAGAGGAGCGCACATGTGCCTCGGGTAACAGGCGGGGTAGGTCATGATGAAGGAGATTGGCCAAATCATTGTATGCCTCCTTGACCATTGCATTGTAGAAGGAGATGTAGGCACGGTTGTCCTTCCTGAGCAGCAGCTCCAGCAGCGCCACAGCCTGATCCTTCCTGGTGGGCTGGAGAGAGAGAGAGAGAGAGAGAGAGAGAGAGAGAGAGAGAGAGAGAGAGAGAGAGAGAGAGAGAGACGGAGATATTAGAGATGAGACATACGCTTCATAATATGCATTTTACATGCCGCTATGCTGAAGATTCTCTTTTGAGCTGGTGGAAACATGCATGATTTTCAAGACAGAGCAAGTTTTTAAAGGCATATATATATATATATATATATATATATATATATATATATATATATATATATATATATATATATATATATATATGTTTTTTTTAATGGTATGTAGAGTACAATAATGTATATAAATATCTGAAACCCACCCTGTGGTACAATAAAACTTTGAAACTCTGAAAGGTCTAAGTCATATAAGCTAGTGATAGTCATAGACAATAAATATACACAGTTATAATCAGGAGTAGGAGGTGCAAAGGTCAGAGCCACATGACCAAGACAGTAGATTAAATATCCGTATTACTAACAACAAAGGATTTATTTATTTATACAAACAAATAATTTAAGTCCGTTTTGAAAGGAAGCAGGGACAAATAGCAGCAACATACAAGAAAATAAATAACATTGGCTCCAAATTATGAATGATTTCTCCTTCACCTTCCCACCTTAAGCAGAGGCCTCACCTGGGTCCTGATCCTCTCCTCCTCGTCCACAGTCAGCACACCGTCACTGATCATGTGGTCCATCAGGTAGGAGGGCATGATGTCCTGCTCCAGTCTGTGGCGAGAGCGCAGCAGACAGCTCCGCGGCCCTTCCTCCAACGCCATCGCTGCACAGCACGCCGATCATGCGGGATCCTGTCGCACTGCCAATTATTAAGGGGATTACATGGAAACTGAATGAACTGCAGTGGGAAAAACATTGGTTTACACACCCCACTTTACTGTCATGCCCAGGCAGGATAGGTATTTCCCCAAATTGTTGCCACACATCTACAATATCCTCGTATGCTGTCGTATTTATTTCCCTAACTTTGGGCGTCAACATGTAGGCATATCTGTAGATGCAAAATCCCAGGTTCAGGTCCAGACCTTGGTTGCGTGTCTCTAATCCCAAATAAAAAGGCAAAGATTTCCCCCCAAATGCTTAAAATAAGACATACTGGGGAGCTGCAACTGTACTGATAATGAAAACAATTGTTCGTTGCTGACCTACATGACAAACAGCTCCAAAATAAGCAAACGTGTGAACACGCGTCTATCTAATGTACTTACACACAATACAAAAAGAGGAACCAGAAGATCCTAAAAGTGAAACTACAAGAGCTGATCAGCTGCTCAAACTCCACGACACAGAAGTGACATTTCACAGAGTTTAAGAAGTCGTCAGGATATTTAGTTCTAAAGTAAGAATGTCAAAGTTAAGATAGCTTACCGACCTGGTTAGTATAACTTTTATCGCACCTTTTCTCCTGAACAGGATCAATGAAATGGTGAGTGAGCAGCTACTTGTACACAGATCTGCAGGGCCTGTCACTCAATGTGAAACTGAATATACATACTGCAAGTCAGGGCTTAACTGGACTCTTACTTACTTCATTGCGATCAATATCGTATCATTCAGCTACATCAGGCTGACACACTTTGCTCATTTCAATACCTGTCTCGATAAGTTCACTTCTCTCACTCCGACTTGCTGCTGAATGAGACAAAGAAAGTAACCACCAGTAGATACTTACGAATGTCTTCTTTTCTTTGCCGTGGAAGGTGTGTGTTGAACTGTGTATAGTTGTACGTTTTTTTTAAATCCAGTGTATGAAAATGCAATTTATTTCTCTGTGAACGTTGTTCTACACGCCCAATTTTGAAAATAAGAGAGCTTCCTGGTTCACAACAAAAACAACTACGCCGGTGTGAAGCAGCCAATTGCGTGGTGAGGTTTGAACCATGTGACTGGTGAGGTCATGCGTTTCACGGATTTGTAACTAGGCAAACTGGTGCTGCTTTCACGGACTCCTCATCTGCTCGTAAATAAGCGCGTTTGCTCATTTTTAAGCCTTTTTCGCATTAATTCAGCCTTTTACTCAGTTGTAACAAGTTTAACCAAAAGTTGTTGTGTACAGTATTCTATTTATATCTAAATTTGCGACGCACTCTCAATGCTTTCTGTTTCACATTGTTTGGTAATCCAAAAAGTGTCCATATTTGTTTGTAACTCCTGTATTGTAAGGTTTTGGGACTACATTTGAAGGCATCATTACTGCCTGGTGACAGCAAGAGATGAAGGCATGCTGTTTATTCCGCAGTACAACGATGCGCTGACAATGCAATTATATGTAGCCATAAATAGATGAACTGATCCCTCCGTTTATTTTATTTTTTGCAAGATTTTACATTTTAATGCAGTCTCTGAAACATGTACGTTTTAATGATAAGAACAGTTTGTCTTCCATGCATTATTATAACCAATTATTTGGTGATATGTCGTGTTTATGATTTAAACATGCTGTCTACATGTTCTCTGTGTTTCTGTTTCTCCATCTCCCTGATGTTTATTTTAGTCTGTGATTTGTCTTTCTTGGCAATATGTGAAGTCTAGGATGTCTGCTGTCTTCTACACCATTTAATGAATAAATACATAGATTGACTGTGCAATGCTGTGGATAAATCAGCTTGTTGTTGGATCTGCAAAGCACTAGTAAGTAGTCTATGAATCAAAATGCCACCACTGTATCCATTTAGTGATATCAATGACCTGAAATTAATTTGGCCCATATGTTATCAGTAAGGAGATAACTCCTAAATGTATTTTTCCAGGTTGTTGATCATAACTTCCCTCCAAACGTCATCATCAGCGTTTATTCAAGGATGTTTTTCATGGCAAAATCATTCGTCATCATTTTCCAAAATTCAGAATGTTTGATTCATGACATGTTATGTAATGTTAAGTATTATAGTTTAATGTTATATACATCTACCTCACTTTTTATTTTTATTTTGTTCTATACATTTAATAATTCAATCACCTTAGAACCAGCAATAGACAACTATTGAGGTTAAAGTATTTTTAAAACACATTAGATCAAAATTAACGGAAAAAAACCATTTACATTAACATGCCTACATTGTTATTATATGCCTTTTAAGATGAAGTTGAAACATATGAAACATCAATATTCTTTTTAAAGTTTTATTATATTAACTGTGGTACAGAAGAAAACAACTTACCACATTTGATGTAAACCTTTTCAAAAGTACATATCACTTTTCTTTGTGCATTATTGGGACCAATGGAAATTGTTGGACACAAAACCACTTTGAGTTCAGCACCTTTCATTTTCTCACAGGTTCTAACAGCCAACACAGCAATACTGTAACAACTACAGTACCTCAACATGTAACAAACATAGCAACTAAATCAATATAACAAGTATTCCACTAGCAGAAAGTAAGTAAAAGTACAGAACTGAAGGTGAAGTTCTCTGGATGATAAAGAAGAACAATGAAAAAGAGTCCATAGCGGAAACTTGTGTTTTGCATTAATATGTTCAAAGGTGGTCATAATAAACTGTAGTTATACTATATAGTTACCTTTGAATTTAGCAGTGATAAATAATTTCTGATACATAAGGAATTTCATGTGCTACTTATCTAAATATACACGCGTCTTCCTCTTTCCTTTATAAAGTTTACTTTGGACATACTATGGTTTTTGATCTTTCCCTTATGGACTTTCTCTACAACAACAGGAGTCTGACAACAGACACATTTACCATGTAGGGATCACTATTAGGTTCAGAAATGGATCGCTGTAACACTGGTGTTTTAGGTTTGAAGCTGTAAGTATTCACAGGAAAGCATATTTTAGAGCATTTATCGCTAAGGATGCAGGGGACATTAAATGTCTACTGCATGGCGCCTACACTGCAGTGCCTTCACTGCTAAATGTAGTGAGAAAAACTACATTTGCAATACGATGAAGGTAACTCCAACTATTGGAGTACACTGGCTTGAGCGGAGCAGTTGCACTGCCTAGCTATTGTAGTACCCTCTTAGCTTTAGCTATGTCTAGCAGCAAAAAGACTCCTTAGACTGCACAAGCCAAAGTTTGCTTTTAATTGGAGGTGACGGAGTCCTGAGCGGTGTCCTGCGGAGGGTTTGCTGCTGGTGGACTGCTACTGAACATCAGCTTCCTGATGATATCCGCGTAGAAAGGTCCATAGACAGACTTGTTGTAGTTAACCAGGGAGATGAACTTTGCTCCTGTCAATGCTAGTTCAGGCTTGATAGCTGTCAAGCCAGCTGGTACCTGTTCAAGTTTGATCTTGGGTTTAGGGTCACAGATGAGGGCCGTAAAGAACTGCTGCACCCGATCCTCTGCACGGAGACAGAATGAAGAAGAGGAAGGTTAGAAAAGGCCAAACAAATCTTCACGTTTGAGTAAAAATCTAAAAACTCTGTCTTACCAACGAGAGTGCGGATGGGATTGTCCTTCTGAGTGATGCTGCAGATCTGGCCTGTGAGGGTGGCCTGCAGCGCCGGGGTCAGGGCCGGGTAGCTCCTCTCTGTTAAAGACTTGTTGAGCTCACAGCAGATCTGAGCACTGACGCTCTGTAGTGCCTCTTCTAGGTTAAAGTCCCTACAGATAGCAGGAGAGGAGACTTGTGGTTTGAGCTCTTGTTTCACGTAAATGATCAGACGTATGTCTCAATACAGATTGTGTTGAGATAGTTGTGGTGTTTTGAAGTGGGGTTGTATGAGGTAGTCCTTGTATTATCTACAGAATATATCTCCACTGTTTCTTCTTGCAGTCAGTCGACCCTGAACTGACAGTTATCTCTGCTCTCTTCAGTACAGATACGTTTCACGTTCAGTTCAGTTACCAGTTGGAAAACACTGACAATGTTTATTTTTAGGTGCCTAAAATACATGTAGCTGCAGCAGCCCCCCCCCCCCCCACAGCAGTAGGCTTCATTGCTTTGCTCCCATGCTGGTACTCCTGCAAGTTTCTCCCAACTGTCTACTTTAGTTAATACACTGACTATGGATAAGTATTTCATACAACCCCACTTCAAAATACCCGGACTATCCTTTTTAGATGGATAGATTTAAAAAAAAAGAAAGAAAAGAACTGACTTGCTGTGCATCCCATCCAGCAGCACACTAATCATCCTCTTCAGGCGGTCAGACAAGGAGGGCAGACCCTGGATAGACCCTCCAATGGTACTGTAGATAATGAGCAGCACCTCGTTCACCGCCTCACACTGCTGGAGCTGCCGTTGAATCTCCCGCAGACGTGTCTCGTCAGTCATCCAGGTCTGCAGAAGAAGAGATTTAGGGATAGTTTCACATTTTGGGAAATGCGCTTATTTGTCTTCTGGGGAAACAGTTAGCCTGGCTCTGTCCAAAATGTAGAGAGACACACTCACCTCAGGCAGTGGGCTCTTATCGTAGTCCCATGTAAGGATGCGGAGGAAGGCAACGTTGAGGACCTGAAAGGGCCCGGGCACCAGTCGCTTTCCTTTTCCCTGACCATCTGACAGCTCCTCAAGTGCTGACTTGATCCACGAGGTGGTGTGCTCCAAAGCGCCTGAAGAAGTTTGTCACAGTAATACCGATTGAGGAGTTTGTTCTCAATACTATTTTTGACAAGAATACACACTTTGGTACTACCTGGCCACAGAAACGATAAAACATACGGTATTAAAAGCTGTAGAGAAAACTCTGTCCTTGTTCACTCACTGGGTGTTTTGTCCAGGATGCTCTGAAACGTTGCTCTCTCATATTCAACACCCTGCCTGTGCAGCACAGGCCTCAGGTTATCGATTGTAAAGTTGACTATGTCAGCCTTCATCAGGTCCAGCACACGGAAGATCTCCCTGGGGTGTAAAAAACAACAAAAAAAAAAAGAGCCACCGTGATTGACTTCAAATCAAATGTTTTTTTTAAAGGCTTTAAATCCCATTTGTGTACGTACCTGAACAGCGTCACTATGTTATCTGGGCTTTCGCGGAGCTTCTGGATATCCTCATCCCTAACCGGTGCACACAATTTGCCCATGGTGGTGATAATGTACGAGGCGAGTCCCTGGATGTCTACAGCGTCGTTGTCGGCCTGCTGACGAATCAGGTCCATGTTCAGCACCTCCGTGATCTGGGTCCGCATCCGATTGGCGCCCGGATTAAGGAATGACAGTAAAACCTGTCCAAATAGGACGATACTATGCTTAAACGATATTAAGCATTATTTATGACTCAATTAATCAGTGATGTTGCTTAATTTGTTACTGATTTTCTACCAGTCACAAAGGAGGTGATGAAGATAAAGAGAAGCAGATAGAAAAAAGGGCCTTGAAAATGTGAGCAATTCAGTCATTTCTGCAGATCGGGTGGAGCTGTGAACATCACAGTGCGTGTGCTGACCTCTCTGATCTCCTCCAATAATCTGATGGCTTGCCCATACTCGGGCGGGTCGTCGTTCAGCTCGGACTCCAGGATGTCCCAGAAGGCCTTGTGGACATTATCTCTAACTATCTTCCATAAACTAAAAAAAAAAAAAAAAAAAAAAAAAAAAAAAGAAATGGAAGATTTAGTTTAGCTGAGTATATAATCTGTCAGGGAAAATGTCCGTTTATGAAATGGGCTTTGGTAGGGACAGTGCACAAAGTACTAAACAACTGACGTCATCTAAAGAGTAATACAAAAATAAATACTAATACTACTACTACTTTTGTTGTATTGCTGCCAGTATCTTATCTGCTACTGTCCCTGTGTTCACTCTTCCACTAAGCGTGAACACTGTGTTCACTTTCTTTACCGTTCACCTCATCTCTTTTTGTCTCTGTCCTCTCCACTCTCTTGTGTTGGGCTTAAGATAAACAGAGGCAGACAGACGGTGACGTATGGTGTGCCCATCTTTTCTCTTTACTGTAGAATTAAATCCAGATTCACATACATTACATATATTTGATCAAAAGGTTGTGTCTCTATATAATGTCAACAATATTATTGATCTATACACTAACAAACAAGGTAATCTTATTTATCAGATCTGGAGACAAAACGATCAACATGAGTCATTTCATTGGAACAACGTTTACTTTGAAGTAGCTAAATTACCATAACAGGAAGTGTGTGTGGTGTGTGGTGTGTGTGTGTGTGTGTGTGTGTGTGTGTGTGTGTGTGTGTGTATATATGTTAAAAGTTATCTTACATGACGTGTACACATAACTCTGTCAATACTGTGAAACTATATTCTATAGGAACTTTTTCCAGATTTCAGGATAAATCTCTGGGAGTAGAGCTAATAACAGAGTCTGAATAATGCGAGGCAGCGGCAAGTTTAAATGATTTGAGATGTAAAACTTGACATTTGGAATCAAAGCTTGTGTCATACAACTCATGTGCACTAACTAACATTTTTTTGTAAAGCCCTTACCGGACAAACTGATGTTTAAATTCACTGATAATCCACAAAACATGATCGGGGTGTGAAAGATGTTTTTCACAGTATACCTGTCCTGAGGTAGGCTGTCTGGTTCCAGGTGGAAGTTGCGGTTCACAATGATCTCGTGGGCAATGCTGAGGTTGGACAGGTCTCTGGTGGACTCCATGACTTCATCCAGTTTTAAGGTTTTGGGTGGGCTTGCTGTGGGAACCAAATATTGAACAAGCTTTGAAAATAGACAAATGAAAGAGCTAAAACAAAAAAAGCACGATGACAGTGGTGAGGTTGGTAATTCCTGTGATTGCAGATAAAATCCAGTTTAATCACGTTGCTGTCCTTAATTACGTTTTTTTGAATTGGCTTCCCTATTCTTGGGCTTGTAGGGAAGCGCAGAGGCTTTTTTTAACCCCATTGGAAGTCTTAAAACATTATCAGTACAACCAAAATCTAATCATAAATATTTAAGGGGAGTCTGAGTCAGTGCAGAAACCACACCGGCTAGAAGGCCATTGTAAGTCAGATGTTGTCTTGAGAAAAACGGCGAGGTGGCAGACTCACAGGAGGGCGTGCAATGTTTGCTGGAGCAGTCGCTGGTGAAGCTCTCCCGGGAACAGTCCAGGTCGCTGGTCGACGTCACGCTGTCACAGCGCTCCGAGGACGACTCCACGTCACTGCCTTGTTCCTCACCGCTGGACGTGGAGGCAGGTCGCTCATCATTTAGAGGCATCTTGGGTTATAGCTGCACACGAGAAGGTGGTTACGACCCGTAGCTTGTTGGCTGTGACGCCAGCAGAGGGACACAGGTTTTCTCTTTCTGAAGCCCTTAATAAAGGGGATCTTACTCTATGAGCAGAAACACCGGGGACAGGTTTAGAACTGAAGAGGAAAGTCTATCTTTCCTCCTTTATTTGGATGTTCTTCTTTGTAGTTCCTAACATGAACAGTAAAATGTTTCTGACATTTCATGCCTGGTGATATTCTGTATTTTTATTGTTCATAACAAATCTCATGAAGAGAACGAAAACCAACAATGAATTAAATCCTACTAACAAGTATCGCCCGTGTTGCCAAAGCCATATTTGTTCAGCACCATAGACATTATCTAAAAACTATTACAACAAATAAATGAGCCACACTGTTGCACTTAGTGACATTTTTCATGACCGCAGACACTGGACTTAATCGAGGCGATCAAACATTCACCTTCCAGGTGGTGCAAACACACTTAAAAACAAATGTGCCGCGTTAGTCACTCCTGTAGCCAAAACCACAGTGGCCAGCTGTTTTAGGGAATTACTGAAACTACATATCCACAATCTAATCGTTTTCTGGCTTGAGAGTATATTAAAAAGGTATTGAGAGACAGACAATCGCATTGTTGGTTTTGGTCTTTTTCATGGGATTTACTGTCAAACTATCAGATGCTATATTCTTAAGAATGTCCAATAAGAATGCAACAAAGTGAGTTTACTGAGAAGAATATTAAAAACTCAACTGATGGTGCATTAAGTCATTCTTTGGAAAAGCATTTTCAGTGTGTGTTATCCAAAGTCAGGACGCAAACAGAAGAACGCCATTTCCTCAACTAGGTTGAGACAAAAGCGTATTGAGAAGCCCTCTGTTGTCCCATGTTGCCCTGGAGACCCAATTCATCTCGGATATGGATCTCCAAGGCAACATGGGACAACAGAGGGCTTCTCAAATTCGCCAAACCGATCCCGTTACACCTGTTTTGTCTGTCTTTCAAACAAACAAATATAAATACATCAACATAAGAAAGAAAGGTAAAAAAAAAAAATACAAGCTAAATCCAAACTCCTCCGCCTATGTAATATGATCTGCGCTGGGTGAGCCCTTTGGGTGTTCCTTCCTGTCCCCGGCCTCACTTATCTGCTGCCAAAAACGAATGCACACTCCCTCGCTGCTCATTTGGTTCAAAGATAGCTCAAGGGGTGAGGGTGGGTGTGTGACTCCCATGTACCCCCTGCCGTGTCCGCAGCTCATTCATTACATCATCTGCTCGACTTGACAGCTAGGTCACAGCAACACAACAGGCCAATTTTTTTTTTTTTTTATAGATTATCTAGAGCGATGGGAGCAATGCAGTCCAGAAAACTGATTACGGATTAGGTCTACCCTGTCATCTACTGCTTCATTACAAGAAATCCTCTTAAAGTAGTGTCAATGCAGGGTAAAATAAAATGCAATATGCAATAACATAAAGATAAAAACCTGGACATGAGCATTAAAAGAAAATTTGAATAAATAGTCGGTTCATTGTAGACTGTAAGATCCAGCACTGGAATGCAATGTGCTGGTAATACATCTGGCAAAATCCATATAACTTGAGCAGATGTTTTGGATGAATGCAATACGGGATCCAAATAGGTTACATGCTGTTACAGTAATCTGTGCAGAAACAAAGACAGTCCTCTGGGATCCAGATTTGTCTGCAGTGCAATGTAAACAAAGCCCTGGATCAGGGGGGCGGGGCTAACTGCACGGGGTCTCTCGGTATTGGCTCCAGCTCCCTGTCGCTCACCCCCACATGGAAAACCTTTGGCTGTGTTGCTTTGCAAGTGGACAAAAAAAAAAAAAAAAAAAAAAATGCACACACGCGTAAGAAGTGGGTACACGTGATCTGAGCAGCAGACCATAACAAGAACTTCGTGTGCATTTAATATAGTGCATCATATTCCCATGCACCACGTGAGAAGACAAACACAAAGTGCAGTAAGACGAAATGCGTTGAAGATAAATGAAGAAAAACTCGTCACTTCTGTTTAGGCTACGTCATAGCGGATTTTACACGACAGTCTTTGTTTTTAGTAAACATGAGCGTCGGCGTGTACGTGCCCACGTTTCCGCTCCACCACAAGCCAAAATGCACGTAAAGTTACCAACAAAACCAGTACGAGTGAGTCACAATTTAAATTTGAGTAAAATGAGCTCCCTTTACCTCATTCAAGTCTCCGGAAAAGGAGATTGATACCCAGAATAGCTCAACTCTAAAGTGAAGATCCGTCGTCGTTGTGTAATGCTCGTCTCTCTGTTTAAAGGTCTTTCGTTACCCCAGCTGGCTCTGAGAACAAATGGGCGAAACCATTTCTTACATAGGGTCCATCAACGGCCAAGCAAAGGCGAACGGAAGGTTTGCGATTCAAAATTCAAGTGTTTTGATTAAAATACAAGTTTTGAACTGGCTAAATGCACACGACTAGCTTGCAGAGCGCAACTTGATACGATATTCTACATTGTGTCGCCCTTGGTGGAAATGGTACGCTCCACTCTGTTTCACGTGGGACGACTGTGTTTACGGATGTGACCTCAGTGTGTTTACAGCAGTGTATGCATGTCTGAAAGACACTACAGGGGACTCACCCCATATTTTAAGGTCTGTCATTACCATTTAGGGTTAAGAGTAGTTTTTAATTATAATGTGGATAACATTCAATTCTTTACTACGAAACACAACACCTGTCTATTTCATCAAGTAGACATACTGCTACTTCAATCTTTGGCATGTATCATATAATACTGCATAGTTGCCTTCACCATAAGTTACAAACATGTACCAGTATAGATACAGTCAGCATGACATATTTTTGCCAGTGCTTAAAAAAGAGCTATTACTTGGATTGTTATTATCACATGTAGAAACATGTTCAACAGATGTCTAGATATACTATACTATATGTTCTACTAAAGTGGCACGTCCCTCAGTCAGAAACAGTTAATGTTGATGTGTAGAAGAACAGCTGCATTAGAAATGCGTCTCGTCTTTCAGCACAATATCAGGACAATGCAACACCCTTCCTGAGACCCCCTAACCATAAATAGAGGAATTAATATAAAACTGAAATATTATAAACTAAGGAATTGACTTATATTGCATTTCTCACTTGATAGTACCTTAACTTAAACCTGAAATGTAATGTTTATGGTTTAATTACCATGTTAATGTTAATGGCTTGTAAAGTATTGTAAATTCAGGATTCATAATGCTACACCTCCACCCCAAAGTGATATCAAGAAAAATTTAGTCCTGGGTTACACAGCACATTATAAAGACCATAACTTCACCCAAATTTTAAAGACATATAGAGAATTTCTCTAACGTATCATAACAAATTATATTATATCAGAGTTTTGTAAATGGAATAATGTCTTATAACCGTCAATGGCACGCTAAAGCATGACTTTGTGAGCTCTAAGAGAAGTGGCAGCACTGTAGAAGGTCATCTGCAATGATGATAGGCTAAGTATCATAATATATCCTTGCCTAAATTGCAATATTCTTCCAAAAAGATGGAATTCGCAGCCAGCTGCCGCAGCCATGGGCCCTATCAGAATGCTCCTTAGAGCACTGATTTGGCCAGGGGAGCTCTTCACTAGTATATGTGTTTATTTCCAGGTGTGACGGTAACTATAGCTTATTGTGTTACAGCCCGCCTCAAAGGCTGTGACAATAATGAGAGATCTGCCATGGCGAAACTACAACGAAAAAGGACGAATAAAAGCTCAACTAAAACATCACACCATGATGTCTGGTACGCTGTTTGCAGGCTATAAAGAGCTTCTTTTGTCAGAGGCTGCTTCACTCGAGGTGTGTGAAGGATTGACACACAGGTTTAACAATTATACTCATAAATAAACTAATGGGTTTCATGTTGATCACTATGAATAGACTTTATTAACTTCGAACGTGTAACATATAATAATAAAAAAACAGAAAACGGAATAAAATGAACAATAAATATTGCAGAGTATCAATGAACAATGTCTCATTCTCATTAACAATAAAAAGAAAAAAGCAAGCTAGGCCTATGATAGATTATTAAGCTGCTAAAAAGTAAAATATAACGAACCGTTGAAGCTACATTATTGAGGACACATTGGTGTTGGCCAGTGATATTGATATTACACGAGTCAAATGTCAGTTCCTCCTGGCAAAGTCTGTCATGCTACACCTGAAACATGACTCCATGATCACTGTGACTGTGCTGCCTTCAGGCTGTATAAAGAGTGTCTTCTGTGAGAAGCTGCTTTACTTGTGGTGTGTGGAAAAAACCCCAGAGCTCCTTCCTGTGTCCCACTTAGCAACCAACACTGCTTCAGCAGAAACAATTCACTCGTGTGCAACATCAAAGAAACTGTTCAACATCAATATTTCCTTTATGCAATAATGTATTCAACTGTTCGGTTATATTTGTTTTTTTTTAACAGTTTAACCTTTTAAACCCTAGGCCTATAATCAATTATAGGCCTAGCTTTTTTTGTTTGTTTTTACTGATGCTTCTTCTTATTGAGAGTGAGAATTGTTCATTGACAGTGACAGAAAAGCACTGATAAATATGTTTGGAAGTGTTTGAAGATACACCCAAGGTAACCAGTTGTTTCATAAAATGTTCCCTGGACACTTATTGGATAAAACACAAAATTACTTCCATATAAACACCAGTAAGTAGCAGTCCATATATATATATATATATATATATATATATATATATATATATATATATATATATATATATATATATATTTTGAAGAATTGTAGTTCATGTGGGGACAAATGACACAACACACCGGGAGTTTGAACACACCAAAAACAACTTTAACCTCCTGTTTGACATTTTAAAGGACTATGGAAAGTCTGTTTTCATATCAGGGCCTATCCCCACACTCAGTCATGAAGCTGACTGTTTTTGCAGACTCCTCAGTCTCCATACCGGGCTCCTATCCGCCAGCAGGACTCACAGAATGAGTTTTATTGGTTGATTTGAACCTGTTCTGGATTGTGCATCTTTGTTTAAAAGAGACAGGAGCCGTCCCCACAAAAGGGGCAGCCACATGCTATATGCTAACCTGCAGCATGTCACACAAACACCCAGCAGACGAATTCCCCTCTTCCTCTTCCTCTTCCTCTTCGTCACAACCTCACACACACTGGTTCCCATGAGAGCTTCCCCTACAGGTCTACAGAACATTTTAAACAAATAGAGTCAAGGACATCAGGCAACACATTACCCCATACCGTGTTTTACATGTCAGTAGGGATATTCCTAGTTATTTTAGCAATTTTAAACCTGTTTCGCTGTACTTTTTAGCTGAAATCATATCCCGTATGAAATCAACCAGGTACAGTCTTGACTTTAAACCAACTACATTTCTTTAAGAGGTTATTAATAATAATAATAGTTAATTTGTAACAGGAACTGTTCCATCGGTTCTTAAACATGCTGTTTAATTTGTATGTTATAACATCTTCCAAAAGTTTTTGTCAGGTTTTAGAGCTTTACATAGAAACTGCCCTCCTCAAGGTAATCCTTTTAGCAGCCGACAGAGGGGAGAGCTCAATTTTAATTATTTTAATTCTGTTAACATAAAGTCCACTGCCAGAAACTTAGGAGTACTATTTGATTCAGATTTAAGCTTCAAACCACAAATCACAAAAGTTGTCCAGTCCTGTTTTCTTCAAATTAGAACAATATCCAAAATCAAACCAATTACTGTAACTCCCTTCTCTCTGCCAGCAACCAAAAGTCACTCAGCGGCCTCTGACTGGTTTAAACAGACGACATCACATCACCCCAATACTGGCTTCTCTTCACTGGCTCCCTGTTCGTTTTAGAATTGATTTTCAAGATTTGACTGATCACTTTTAAAGCACGTATGGGTTTGGCCCCAAAATACATGTAGGAAATGTTGACCCCCTATGATCCAGCTCACAGCCTTAGATCCTCAGGTGGGGCCCTTCTGTCTGTTCCAAAGTCGAGGCTGAAAACTAAAGGTGACGGTGCTTTTTCCATCACAGCCCCTCGGCTTTGGAACGAGCTGCCTGAAGAGATGAGGCTCGCAGAATCAGTAATCTCTTTTAAATCACTTCTTAAAACACATTTTTACAGACTGGCTTTCATGTGATGTGGTCGCTTTACTGTTTTATTTGAATTTTTTGATTTTACAAAATTGTTTTACAAAAGTGTTTTGCAAAATTATTTTTACAAAATTATTTTACAAACTTATTTTACAAAATTATTCTATTTTTATCGTATTGGCTGCTTTTTCTTCGTTTCATCTATTGAACTATTTCATCTGGGTTTAACTCTTACCTTAGGTGTCGTGCTTTGTTGGGCCCTAAACTGGCACTGAAGTAGAATTTCCATTAACAAATTGACACTTGAGTTAGAATCCCTGATATTAAAAAGAGTAGCAATTATTTATGAGAAATTGAGTCTTGATTTAAGAAATGAAATGTAGTTGTATTGCTCATTCTTAATATGATCACTATTTGATGAAAAACAAAATGCATAAAAACATTTGTATAAAGTGCAGTTAAATGTTAAATGTTATTACCACATAAGAGCCCATAGATACAGGAGTATATTACAAAAAAAGCAGAACACAATTGGAGGTAGTTCATCGCTTTTCTTTGGTTTGGTTTGGGACCAAAATGAGATCAACACATTCAAGAACGAGTGAAAAAACAACAACAACCTAATGACCAAAACAATAAGAATACATACTGTATATTATCGCTAACCTCTAGTTATGTCTAGCCACGGAGGCAGCTTTTGAGATATGCATCACTTCATCTCAACCCCAGTACCAGCTGATCAGATCATTAACAGCTTGGTACTCCTTGTGGTCTTGTAAGTATTTACACGTTTTGCATGCATGTGATCTTCCGAACTCAGACCTTTGAACTTTAAACATGCTTCTCCAGGCAAAGAATTGCATGTACTCAGTTTTATTTTGGTCAAGGTAAAGTAGCCGCTCTGCCAACTTCTGTGGAGAAGAAAAGTCATCGACATGAATGAAAGAATCAGCTGGGGCATATTCCTCATAAGTTTGTTTTGGAGGGCCCAGAGTTATGGGTACAGTTCCCATGATCAAAGGATTGTAGAGCTTCTCTGTGATGTAGTCTTTGTTGATGGAGTTTTCAAAGGAGAGGTAGAATTTACAACTAGAAAGTATTTTTGGATATTCGTCGTTACTTAGATGATGACCAAAGGCGTTTCCATAAACATGAATCTTGATGTATTTCTTCAGTTCATTGTAGTACTGAACCCTCTTTTGCTGCTCGCTCCAGTTGCTCACAATCCAACACACCAACTTGTCCTTTGCCGGCAATTTGAAACTCTCATCTTCAGATGTCACTGGCAGCAGATACCCATAAGGCACTTGAATATTTGAATCACGGCGATAGTTGCATGTCAAGTTGAAAAGTTTTTTAAGACCAGGGATTCGAGGTGAGTTTGCGGGTGACTCCATATTAAACCACACCCATTTCTGAAAACTGGGACGTGGCATTTTGGGCAAGTTGTCTAAATTTCCATGTATGTCCCTGTGATGGAAGACAACCCCGTGGGCTTTTGGGTAAAGCGTCTTGTCATCTGTTAAGTGGCATCTTTTGATATCAAAAATGTTGCAGTCAAGCTCAAATCTGGAGCCAAATGGCCACATCCAGATCAGCACAATAGTGTCAGGCTCAGTGTCCACTGCTGCTGTCTGGATATCATGGGTTGGACTGGAATGTGTGTTATTTTGGAGCTTGGTAGCGCTTTTGGGGTTTGGGTGATGGATCTGTGCTTTATCTGCACACAGAAATGCAGGACAAAACTGACTGCCTTTTCCAAAATCTAGGTACTTGATGTCAGACCTGTACGTGATAAAAAGGCCGATAAAGCACAACACCACCAGGCTGCCGAAGAGAAATGGACGCAGAGAAGTCCACTGGCAGGCCGAGCAGGACATGGTTCACCTTTGGAGAGAGAGAATAGATGCATTGATTGGAGACAGAACATTTGAATTATTTCTCTATTTTAAAGCTTGTTCTACCTAAATACACAAAATCTATCTCACAACACAGCAAAAGATTATCTTTCATCCGTGACATAATTTAAATCTAGCAGACTATAACTGAAATTGCCATATCCTTGTTTTCAGAATTGGGTGTGATCAAATATGGAGTCACACACCTCAAATCCTTATTGTGGTTAAATATTAATTTTGACATGCAAACATTGCCTTTATTCAAATATTCCAGTGCCTTATGGGTAGGCTATTTTGTGCCAGTGACACACTGAAAAGTCTATATCTCCTTGGAAAACTCCATCTACAAAGACTATATCACAGCAAAGTTCAACAGTCTTATGATTAGGGGAAGGAGACATCAGACACAGACTAAAGTAAAAACTAATGGACCTTATTTTATTGATGTAAGTGCTTATTACAAATGTTATACTGATGTCCGTCTTTGTTTAGCACAGTGGACAGTATCTCTCTCTCTCTCTCTCTCTCTCTCTCTCTCTCTCTCTCTCTCTCTCTCTCTCTCTCTCTCTCTCTCTCAGAGATACAGACTATTCAATACTTTTGCTATATGAACTATCAGAGTTTGATTAAACAACGCATTTTTTTTTTGCGCCATCAATCTCCATTATAATCGTGTATATCTTTGCCTAAATTCCGTTTTTCTTCCACTAAAGATAAAAACACTGTACGCATGTAACAAGCGTAAATTGACAGGTGTTGCATAGCGTTCGTAGGAAGACGCACGAGAAATGAGGAGTATCTTTTTGTTAGACACGTTGCGTACTGTTGTATGAGGATATGTTGCAACAGAACGTACTCCTTCATCTGGGGAAGTACTTTTTATATGACGGATTTTCATTGGATCATTTTTTTTTCTTGTACTCTTTTACTAAATACAGGAAGAGCTGCCCCGGTGATCTTATTGTACATTTATTTTGCTTTTTAATTATATCTTATTATTATCTCCGACAAGCCGTCACTCCCCATACAACAGAAAAACAGCGAGGTAATGATTTAAATTACGGTCATAAAAGAGTAACAATAGATACTGGCGCCAAACATGCTCTAAAAGGTATAAAGTCCTTGAAAAGTAAAATGTTGTAATCAATATAACATATAACGCATATATGTTATATAACTCTATAAACGTAAAAATGTTTTCTTTGCTCTGTTTGAAAAATATGTATTTGTTTCCTCGTCAGAGTCCACCGACGCCCTCAGACTGGTTCCTCTATGTTTTTGCATTTTTATATATTTATACATGAATTCATTTTATTAGATCATCTGCACAGTTTATGGATATTTTTAATGTTTAACAACTTTGAACTCTTAATAAAATGTCTCTTGGAACGTTCACAAACTGAACTGATCAGTCTGTAAAAATGTCCACCTGCCTCAAAATTAAACACAAAAACACCTGTTTTGATTACATTTCTTTTTTTTAACAGAACAACAGTTTCATCTTCAAATAGTGATTAAAATGCCTCTTACTGTGTTTGTCGTCTCTGCAGAGCTTCAGGTGGATGAATGTAAAGAAGAAGAGCAAGTGATCCTCCGTTCTACTGTTTGTCAATGTGTAACAATCCTGGATAAAGTTCATCAACAGGACACTTCCTTCTACGACCAACCGGATAAACTGGTTCCACTGTACCCATGCAGGTAAATCCGTTAATTTGCAATTCAAACCTGCAGGTCACATTAATAACAGGACAAAGTTATCAGTGAGTCATCATGTGAGTCTAACTATCAGTGTGTTTCAGAAGAGTGGTTATGTGTGATTGTAGTGACGCAGGTCCTGAATGTGGTTCAATGAATTACATTTCAAGAGAAAACGTTTTGAACTCTTTCGTGTAATAACTTTATGACAAACAGAATTATGATATCATATATTAGTTCATGACATAAACATATTCACCTTCTGTAAAATCAAATTTTGTTATTTTTGTTTCTCCAAAACTGAGGGTGCGTTCAGGTGCTCCTCATCAGATCGTAAAGTCAAAGGTCTCCCAGTTTATCAGCAGGAAACTTCCTTTTTAGACAAAACCTTCTTAATCATTAATCCTTCTTAAATAAACTGGTTAAAATTCCTTTTGATTTATTCAGTTATTATGTCAATAATAACTTGATTCGTAAAACAATTCGATTTTTTCCTCTCCTCCCTCCTTTTTCTTGGTGTTATTTTTTATTTGGGTTTTTCTTCTTCTCTTAGTTTCTGTCTTGATCAGACCTTTTTTGAAACAGGACAAAGTCATGTGAGTCTAACCCTCCTCTCAGTGTGATTCAGAAGCGTGTTGAGCATGTGTGCTTCTTATCACATGGTTGTGTGCTACACGCAGTCACACCTTAAATGCTATTCTAATGAAAAACTCAACTCCCGACCTCCCAGTTTATTGCATATAGAGCAGGGAATCTAGATCCCATCACAAGTGGTCTCATGTGGAGATGAATTCTAATACCAGGTGTGAACTGAAGAACTGAAGGCCCAGACACACCAGACCACCATCAAAGCCCGTCAAAGAGGACGACGGCTGACTTTTGCGGTCGAACTTGAACACACCGCAGAGATAGACAGTTTGTAAAAAATGTAAATAATAATAATAACATCTCTCTCTCTCTCTATATATATATATGATATATTTGAATACCAGTATTGACTATTGGTTTGATGTATTATGTTCATCAGCAATTGATTATGATATTCACCAATTTGTGAAGGGAAGCAAAATGGCGTTTTATTGTTTGACTGTAAGATTTAGATAAGGCAAAACTCGTTGAAAGATCAGAAGGATGGGCGTTGGTTTTCATTTCATAAACTTTACAACTGGAGCATTATGGCCTAGCTTGTTCATGAGCAACCATCCAGATGGTTTAACCAATGTGTAGCAGGTGGAGTCAGTGCAATATATTTTCCCGTAGGAAAGACAGAAAATAAAGCAAAAAACAACTTGATAATCGTTCTTTGGTGTGTTTTCTTTAAAAAAAATTATCTAAATATTTATGCCGTTATTGTGAGGCATAAATTAGAAAGGGCTCGCAGTACAAGCTGTCGCCTATAGAGAGCAGCAGCGCGCGGTACTTGGTAATGTTTGGAAGAAAAAGAAGAAGAAGAAGAAGAAAAAGAAGAAAAAGAGAAGGATGCCTACGTCATACGGACAGCTAGTTTCAGAAGGTTGAACAGCCAAACGAGAAGTTTAACAAATTAACATTTTCTAATCTACCCTTTGTTGGAATACAGCCACACAAACAAAGCATAGCCGTGTAAATAAATGTTAAGACGTTGGCGTTTAGTGTTGACTTCTTTACTTTCTCCTAAAAAACATACTTCAAAAGTATATTATGGGATTGTTATTACTGAGGATTGATGTGTAAGCTGACTTTTACTGTTGCAGTTGGGCGACGTGGAGCTACATCAGCGGATAGTTTAGTCTATAACAATGTATCATCAGCATTTATAAGCTCATCATATGTTTTGGATCTAACGTCAAATTCCTGATTTGTTGACTATACTAGCTTCTAGCTATAACGCTAGCTGTCAGATCAATGTTATGAAGAAAAGAACAACATTTCCATCTAGAATTGAGCAAGTGTGGACTAGAAGTGTTGAGAAGCATACGGAAAGGTACAAGTACATTAAGTACAGCACCTGAGTACATCTATACTATAAATATATTCCACTTACTCTCCTGGTTTCCAGTGAAATGATGAATATGTCAGGGACAACTATACTGTTAAGGCTACAGCGTTTACTGCTAAACCATCATTTTTGATATACAGTAGAACATAACCTCAAGTCTGGGACAATAATGCATGTAAATCAATGGACATATCCCCCCAGTTTGAAGACCTGCATGAAGGTCATCATAACATTTTTAGCTCTGGCCTCGACCCCTTTTCCTCTGACCCCGTGTCTCCCGACAGGCTTCTTGGGGCCCTTTGGTGCCTTCAGCTGTGGCACAACATCATCCAGGCCCTGCAGCTGCAGGTGGAGGTGCGCCGCCGTAGAAGGCATCTACGCGTCCACGCCGAGTGTTTCACGGGCTCGGACGCCGTGGATGCGGTCCTCAGTTACTTGATGCAGAATGTGGTGTTTTGCACGAGTGAAGTGTCGCGCCTCAAAGCTGCTCGGCTCTGCCAGGCTCTGATGGAGGCCAAGGTGTTGGAACCGGTGGGTACGAAGCTGTTTCGCAGGGACAAGGAAGTGACCTTTGAGGACGGCACCTGGACATACATGCTGCAATTCTGAACTCGCTGGGTGAGACTTGATAAGGTTTACGGAGATTTGACTGACCATTCTGGCAATGTTGACATCAGATAAAAAGTGTGTTTACATCCATGAAGGTTAAATCCTTTTCCTTCTCCTATATTGATCACATCTTGTTTCTTTCCAGATGAAGGGAAGGTGCAGGAAGCCATCAAAGCATCTCAGCTGTGTTTCCGACTGCTGGAGACCAGCGTGAGAGATGAACTCCGGAGACTACTGGCCTTCATGGCTACAGCGGCTCACCCAGATGCTTGCCGTCTTCAGAAACAGGTCCTTTTTGGCCAAACCAGTTATGGTGTTCACTGCCCATGCTGTTCATTGTGCAATGTGTTTGTATCTATCGTTGACCTTCTGGTGGGTTTCCTCTCAGATTGATAACGGCCTCAGTCTGCCGCGCTTTTCAGAGAGCAATCGTCCAGAATCATGAATTGACTCGACCCCAGAGCGAAACCCTGGTCCTGTTTCTCATGGACAACTGCACGGAGCTCTTTAAGGTACACTTACATTTAAATTCAGGTTTTAATAACATGCTATTATAAAGACAGTGTTCACATCACTTAAACTTATTGGAAAATATCGTTCAATCAAGTTTGATTTGAATTGCTATTTTGTCAGAAATAGCTAAAACATTTTTTAAAATTCTGTTTACTCTTTCTTCCTGTAATAAATACAGACTCCCACATCCCTTATTGAAGCTGTGAGGAGAACACTAAGGACTATGCAGCAGGGAATAGACCCTGACTCAATTACCAGTAAGTCAAATACATATACACCTTATACATGTACAGAAAACTTCATATTGTGTTAAGTCCACTGTGCATTAGTCACAACACAACACCAATGTCCTCTTCCCCTCTTTGTGTTGCAGCTTTCACTTTCTGCCAGCAGGTGGCGCCACAGGACTACGAGGATCAGCGAGAGGCAACCACACTGGAGAGCCTCAAATTTATATTTAGCTTTTTAACAGTTCAATTCAATTCAATTACAGGCCTAGCTTTTTTTGTTTTTTTTACTGATGCTTCTTGTTATTGAGAGTGAGAATTGTTCATTGACAGTGACAGAAAAGCACTGATAAATATGTTTGGAAGTGTTTGAAGATACGCCCAAGGTAACCAGTTGTTTCATAAAATGTTCCCTGGACACTGACGAGGTGTGACTTATTGGATAAAACACAAAATGACTTCCATATAAACACCAGTAAGTAGCATTTTGCATAGCGCGGCAGTCATATATATATATATATATATAGATATATATATATATATATATATATATATATATATATATATATATATATATATATACATAAAAATTACCATTTTGAAGAATTGTAGTTCATGTGGGGACAAATGACACAACACACCGGGAGTTTGAACACACCAAAAACAACTTTAACCTCCTGTTTGACATTTTAAAGGACTATGGAAAGTCTGTTTTCATATCAGGGCCTATCCCCACACTCAGTCATGAAGCTGACTGTTTTAGCAGACTCCTCAGTCTCCATACCGGGCTCCTATCCGCCAGCAGGACTCACAGAATGAGTTTTATTGGTTGATTTGAACCTGTTCTGGATTGTGCATCTTTGTTTAAAAGAGACTGGAGCCGTCCCCACAAAAGGGGCAGCCACATGCTATATGCTAACCTGCAGCATGTCACACAAACACCCAGCAGACGAATTCCCCTCTTCCTCTTCCTCTTCCTCTTCGTCACAACCTCACACACACTGGTTCCCATGAGAGCTTCCCCTACAGGTCTACAGAACATTTAAAAAAATAGAGTCAAGGACATCGGGCAACAAATTATTTTGCCTGTCAAAGCACTTTGTAAACTCTGTTATTAAAGGTGCTATAAAAATAAAGTCATCATTATTATTATTATTATTATTATTATTATTTCTGTCAATAAAAACAAAGCTTGGAGCTTTAATTCCAATCAAGTTCATTTACCAATTTCTTTAATATATAACATCACATAAACAACTGGCACTAAAGTAGAATTTCCATTCAAAAATTGACACTTGAGTTGGAATCGCTGATATTAAAAAAAGTAGCAATTATTTATGAGAAATTGAGTCTTGATTTAAGAAATACAATGTTCTTAAGAAATACATTCTTAATATGAACACTTCTTGATGAAAAACAAA
>NW_027176384.1:11398197-11419828 GCF_023349555.1 Cebidichthys violaceus
AATGTGTAACAATCCTGGATAAAGTTCCTCAACAGGACACCTTCTTCTACGACCAACCGGATAAACTGGTTCCACTCTACCCATGCAGGTAAACCCGTTCATTTTTTCAATTCAAACCTGCAGGTCACATTAATAACAGGACAAAGTTATCAGTGAGTCATCATGTGAGTCTAACCATCAGTGTGTTTCAGAAGAGTGGTTATGTGTGATTGTAGTGACGCAGGTCCTGAATGTGGTTCAATGAATTACATTTCAAGAGAAAACGTTTTGAACTCTTTAGTATAATAACTTTATGACAAACAGAAATATGATATCATATATTAGTTCATGACATAAACATATTCACCTTCTGTAAAATCACATTTTTGTTATTGTCAAGTAAGGTTTTAAGTCAAAGGTCTCCCAGTTTACATTACAAAACTCTGAGTCGCAATTGAGGCAAAGCAATGTCACGTATTAAAAACAGAACAAAGTCATGTGAGTCTAACCCTCCTCTCAGTGTGTTTACAAACAGAAATATGATATCATATATTAGTTCATGACATAAACATATTCATCTTCTGTAAAATCATTACATCAATTGTTATTTTTTTTCCTTCAAAACTGAGGGTGCGTTCAGGTGCTCCTCATCAGATCGTAAAGTCAAAGGTCTCCCAGTTTATCAGCAGGAAACTTCCTTCTTCGACAAAACCTTCTTAATCATTAATCCTTCTTAAATAAACTGGTTAAAATTCCTTTTGATTTATTCAGTTATTATGTCAATAATAACTTGATTCGTAAAACAATATGATTTTTTCTTTGGGTTTTTCTTCTTCTCTTAGTTTCTGAAGAAGATGCCTACGTCATATGGACAGCTCGTAATGGCGGTTGATTTAACTCCTCGTTTCAGAAGGTTGAACAGCCAAACGAGAAGTTTTCATGAAAATATACAGAATGGTAAGATCTGGGGAATAACGGTAAACAAATTAACATTCTCTAATCTACCCTTTGTTGGAATACAGCCACACAATCAAAGCATAGCCGTGTAAATAAATGTTAAGACGTCGAGTGTTGACAGATTGTTTAACAACAGTGTTGCCAGCTGTTGATTATGGAAAAATATGAATGAAAAAAGTATATTATAGGATTGTTATTACTGAGGATTGATGTGTAAGCTGACTTTTACTGTTGCAGTTGGGCGACGTGGAGCTACATCAGCGGATAGTTTAGTCTATAACAATGTATCATCAGCATTTATAAGCTCATCATATGTTTTGGATCTAACGTCAAACTCCTGATTTGTTGACTATACTAGCTTCTAGCTATAACGCTAGCTGTCAGATCAATGTTATGAAGAAAAGAACAACATTTCCATCTAGAATTGAGCAAGTGTGGAATAGAAGTGTTGAGAAGCATACGGAAAGGTACAAGTACATTAAGTACAGCACCTGAGTACATCTATACTATAAATATATTCCACTTGCTCTCCTGGTTTCCAGTGAAATGATGAATATGTCAGGGACAACTATACTGTTAAGGCTACAGCGTTTACTGCTCCACCATCATTTTTGATATACAGTAGAACATAACCTCAAGTTTGGGACAATAATGCATGTAAATCAATGGACTTATCCCCCCAGTTTGAAGACCTGCATGAAGGTCATCATAACATTTTTAGCTCTGGCCTCGACCCCTTTTCCTCTGACCCCGTGTCTCCCGACAGGCTTCTTGGGGCCCTTTGGTGCCTTCAGCTGTGGCACAACATCATCCAGGCCCTGCAGCTCCAGGTGGAGGTGCGCCGCCGTAGAAGGCATCTACGCGTCCACGCCGAGTGTTTCACGGGCTCGGACGCAACAAGTGGCCGTGCCTCTGACACTGTTAACATCCATAAAGGTTACCCAGATGCTTGCCGTCCTCAGAAACAGGTCCTTTTTGGCCAAACCAGTTATGGTGTTCACTGCCCATGCTGTTCATTGTGCAATGTGTTTGTATCTATCGTTGACCTTCTGGTGGGTTTCCTCTCAGATTGATAACAGGGCCTCAGTCTGCCGCGCTTTTCAGAGAGCAATCGTCCAGAATCATGTATTGACTCGACCCCAGAGCGAAACCCTGGTCCTGTTTATCATGGACAACTGCACGGAGCTCTTTAAGGTACACTTACATTTAAATTCAGGTTTTAATAACATGCTATTATAAAGACAGTGTTCACATCACTTAAACTTATTGGAAAATGTCGTTCAATCAAGTTTTGAAATTTAAATTGCTATTTTGTCAGAAATAGCAAAAACAAACTGAACATTTTTTAAAATTCTGTTTACTCTTTCTTCCTGTAATAAATACAGACTCCCACATCCCTTATTGAAGCTGTGAGGAGAACACTAAGGACTATGCAGCAGGGAATAGACCCTGACTCAATTACCAGTAAGTCAAATACATATACACCTTATACATGTACAGAAAACTTCATATTGTGTTAAGTCCACTGTGCATTAGTCACAACACAACACCAATGTCCTCTTCCCCTCTTTGTGTTGCAGCTTTCACTTTCTGCCAGCAGGTGGCGCCACAGGACTACGAGGATCAGCGAGAGGCAACCACACTGGAGAGCCTCAAATTTATATTTAGCTTTTTAACAGTTCAATTCAATTCAATTACAGGCCTAGCTTTTTTTGTTTTTTTTACTGATGCTTCTTGTTATTGAGAGTGAGAATTGTTCATTGACAGTGACAGAAAAGCACTGATAAATATGTTTGGAAGTGTTTGAAGATACGCCCAAGGTAACCAGTTGTTTCATAAAATGTTCCCTGGACACTGACGAGGTGTGACTTATTGGATAAAACACAAAATGACTTCCATATAAACACCAGTAAGTAGCATTTTGCATAGCGCGGCAGTCATATATATATATATATATATATATATATAGATATATATATATATATATATATATACATAAAAATTACCATTTTGAAGAATTGTAGTTCATGTGGGGACAAATGACACAACACACCGGGAGTTTGAACACACCAAAAACAACTTTAACCTCCTGTTTGACATTTTAAAGGACTATGGAAAGTCTGTTTTCATATCAGGGCCTATCCCCACACTCAGTCATGAAGCTGACTGTTTTTGCAGACTCCTCAGTCTCCATACCGGGCTCCTATCCGCCAGCAGGACTCACAGAATGAGTTTTATTGGTTGATTTGAACCTGTTCTGGATTGTGCATCTTTGTTTAAAAGAGACAGGAGCCGTCCCCACAAAAGGGGCAGCCACATGCTATATGCTAACCTGCAGCATGTCACACAAACACCCAGCAGACGAATTCCCCTCTTCCTCTTCCTCTTCCTCTTCGTCACAACCTCACACACACTGGTTCCCATGAGAGCTTCCCCTACAGGTCTACAGAACTTTTAAAAAAATAGAGTCAAGGACATCGGGCAACAAATTATTTTGCCTGTCAAAGCACTTTGTAAACTCTGTTATTAAAGGTGCTATAAAAATAAAGTCATCATTACTATTATTATTATTATTATTATTATTTCTGTCAATAAAAACAAAGCTTGGAGCTTTAATTCCAATCAAGTTCATTTACCAATTTCTTTAATATATAACATCACATAAACAACTGGCACTAAAGTAGAATTTCCATTCAAAAATTGACACTTGAGTTGGAATCGCTGATATTAAAAAGAGTAGCAATTATTTATGAGAAATTGAGTCTTGATTTAAGAAATACAATGTTCTTAAGAAATACATTCTTAATATGAACACTTCTTGATGAAAAACTAAATGCATAAAAACATTTGCATAAAGTGCAGTTAAATGTTAAATGTTATTACCACATAAGAGCCCATAGATACAGGAGTATATTACAAAAAAAGTAGAACACAATTTGGTTTAGTTCATCGCCTTTCTTTGGTTTGGTTTGGGACCAAAATGAGATCAACACATTCAAGAACGAGTGAAAAAACAACAACCTAATGACCAAAACAATAAGAATACATACTGTATATTACCGTTAACCTCTAGTTATGTCTAGCCACGGAGGCAGCTTTTGAGATATGCATCACTTCATCTCAACCCCAGTACCAGCTGATCAGATCATTAACAGCTTGGTACTCCTTGTGGTCTTGTAAGTATTTACACGTTTGACACGCTTGTTCACTTACGAACTCAGACTCTTGAGCTTTATACATGCTTCTCCAGTTAAAGAATTGCATGTACTCAGTGTTATTTTGGTCAAGGTAAAGTAGCCGCTCTGCCAACTTCTGTGGAGAAGAAAAGTCATCAACATGAATGAAAGAATCAGCTGGGGCATATTCCTCATAAGTTTGTTTTGGAGGGCCCAGAGTTATGGGTACAGTTCCCATGATCAAAGGTTTGTAGAACTTCTCTGTGATGTAGTCTTCGTAGATGGAGTTTTCAAAGGAGAGGTAAAATTTGCAACTAGAAAGTATTTTTGGATATTCTTCTATACTTATACGTTGGCCAAAGGCTTTTCCATAAACATGAATCTTGATGTATTTCTTCAGTTCATTGTAGTACTGAACCCTCTTTAGCTGCTCGCTCCAGTTGGTCACAATCCAACACACCAACTTGTCCTTTGCCGGCAATTTGAAACTCTCATCTTCAGATGTCACTGGCAGCAGATACCCATAAGGCACTTGAATATTTGAATCACGGCGATAGTTGCATGTCAAGTTGAATATGTTATTAACACCAGGGATTTGACGTAATTTTGAGGGTGGCTCCATATTAAACCACAACCATTTCTGAAAACTGGGACGTGGCATTTTGGGAAAGTTGTCTAAATTTCCATGTATCTCCCAGTGATGGAACATAACCCCGTGGGCTTTTTGGTAAAGTGTCTTGTCATATGTTAAGTGGCATCTTGTGATGTTGCAATGAAGCTCATATTTAATGTCAAATGGCCACAGCCAGAACAGCACAATAATCTCATTCTCAGCATCCACTGCTGCTGTCTGGATCTTCTGGGTTTGTGCTTTATCTGCACATAGAAATGCAGGACAATAATTGGGGTACTTGATGTCAGACCTGTACGTGATAAAAAGGCCGATAAAGCACAACACCACCAGGCTGCCGAAGAGAAATGGACGCAGAGAAGTCCACCGGTAGGCCGAGCAGGACATGGTTCACCTTTGGAAGGAGAATAGATGCATTGATTAGAACATTTGAATGGACAATGCATTGAGTTGTCTGATTGTAAGCCAGTGATTTGCGATGGGACAATAATTTATGTCAACACAAGTTGTCATTACAGCTAGAATTTCCAAAACTCAAAAAGTAATGTAAAATCACAAAGTCACTGAAATTCGATTTCATTCTCTGGCATCAAATGAAACGTTAAATTATCAGTACAATTACGGAGTGAAGTACAAGTTCAAAAGGTGTTTGTGATGTATTGTATTTCTCCATTAGCTTGTTCTACCTAAATACACAAAATCTATCTCACAACACAGCAAAAGATTATCTTTCATCCGTGACATACTTTAAATCTAGCAGACTATAACTGAAAGTGCCACGTCCCTGTTTTCAGAATTGGGTGTGGTCAAATATGGAGTCACACAGCTCAAATCTCTTATGTTGTTAAATATTCATTTTGACAAGCAAACATTGCCTTTATTCAAATATTCCAGTGCCTTATTGGTATTTGGTGCCAGTGACACATTGAAACGTCTATATCTCCTTGGAAAACTTCATCTACAAAGACTATATCACAGCAAAGTTCGACAGTCTTATGATTAGGGGAGGGAGACATCAGACACAGACTAAAGTAAAAACTAATGGACCTTATTTTATTGATGTAAGTGCTTATTACAAATTTGTTTTAATTTCTCACAGGTATGATACAGACTATTCATTACTTTTGCCTTATGAACTATCAGAGGTTGATTAAACAACAAAATGATTCCATTATAGCAGGCCATTGAGGCATACAATGTAATGAATTGTTGTAAATTTACGCTGGATTTAAAACAGTATCTTACAGTATTTCATAATAACTGTAACATAGAGTTAAATGTTCATCCCTCGCATGTAAATTAACGGTTAATGCCATCAATTAACAATAACAGCAGACTACTGTAATTTATTAGCATAATACAGTATTTTCTGTGAAGTGGTGGAAATACGCTTCTCTATATAAGTTCAGTGAATCACAATCCATCTACCTCTAACTCTCTATTGTGGGTTAATATGTCTGTAATGACGATAGAATATTTTTTATTATTCAAACTGTTCATTGCCTAAAAGTCATTTTTGAGTGACAAGACATGCAGTTCAAACTAACTATAAATGTGTATAAGACTTGTTAACAAGCTAGACTGTGATGCAGTTCTATGACACTGTTCTTGATACTATTTTAATTCAGCGTTTCACTCTTAATGCTATTTTAATTCAGTGCCTGAGGGAGTGACGCCGAGATTGAAAAGTGGCCGATGGTATGCCACTGTTGTTCAGCGGTAGGTACCTATCCCTGGATTGGTATGCTACTGTTGATTAGGGTTGGGTACCGAAAACCGGTGCCTACCAGACCGAAACGCAACGCAGATTTCGGTGCTTCCTTTCGGTGCCTGAGCCGACTGAAATACGTTTGGTGCTTCATTTCGGTGCCTTTCGGTGCCGAGGCAAATATGCTCATATTTCTGCAAAAGAATTGCTGAAGTTTATTTATATTTATTTAAGTATACTGTAAACTGTTGTTAACAGTTAATATATTGTTCATAGTTTGAAGTTGAAAAGTTTGAAGCTGTAGATTGAAGCCAAGTGTTTTGTATGTATTTATATTCATAGTATACTTCAAACAGTTATTATATTGTTCAATTTGAAGAAAACAAATTGCCTTGGCAATCAAAAAAAGCCTTTCTTTAATGTCGTCAATCGTCGTTTTGTGTGTTTGTTTTTTTAGAGTATCGGTTCAGGCACCGTTTAGGCATCGGAATGGTTTTAAAAGTATCGTTTTAGCACCGGTATCGGAAAAAACCCAAACGATACCCATCCCTACTGTTGTTCAGCAGTAGGTACCTATCCCTGGGGTGGTATGCCAGAACTTTTCCAACGGCACACAGTTTCCTAAAGGCAAGTGCCGCTTGAAAGTTCATATTAGTGGTCTAAGTCATTGACTCAGAGTGGTATGCCATTCATATCAGTAGTATATATGTATACATATATACATTGGCCATAATATCAGTTTCAGGGCACATCAGCAAATATTAAATCACTTTATTGTCATTTAAAAAGCCTTTCATGTATCCAAACGAGACAATAAACGAGATAAAATAGACACATTCCTTTATTTAAGACGTTCTGTTGCGCTACTTTTTCAATAAAGTCAAAAAGTTACATTTTCGCCATCACTGTTCGTGAATCAAACCAATCTACATTAAATGTGCATATGCATCAAGAGACGGCACTGGTGTGCCTGTCTGACAGTGGACTACCACGTTCAAGCAGAACCTGCCTTCAGCAAACAGTGTGCTGTTTGTAAAGTACTGACATACCACTCTAAGGATAGATACCTACCGCTGAACAACAGTAGCATACCACTCTAAGAATAGGTACCTACCGCTGAACAACAGTAGCATACCACTCTCAGGATAGATACCTACTGCTGAACAACAGTAGCATACCACTCTAAGAATAGGTACCTACCGCTGAACAACAGTAGCATACCACTCTCAGGATAGATACCTACTGCTGAACAACAGTAGCATACCACTCTTGGGATAGGTACCTACCACTGAACAACAGCAGCATACCACTCTAAGGATAGGTACCTACTGCTGAACAACAGTAGCATACCACTCTAAGGATAGGTACCTACTGCTGAACAACAGCAGCATACCACTCTAAGGATAGGTACCTACTGCTGAACAACAGTAGCATACCACTCTAAGGATAGGTACCTACTGCTGAACAACAGCAGCATACCACTCTAAGGATAGGTACCTACTGCTGAACAACAGCAGCATACCACTCTAAGGATAGGTACCTACTGCTGAACAACAGTAGCATACCACTCTAAGGATAGGTACCTACTGCTGAACAACAGTAGCATACCACTCTAAGGATAGGTACCTACTGCTGAACAACAGTAGCATACCACTCTAAGGATAGGTACCTACCGCTGAACAACAGTAGCATACCATCGGCCACTTTTCGATCTCGGCGCTACTGGTTATCCTCATGAGTTCAGTTAAGCCGGTCATTAAAGATTTTATGATTTTATTTGTTTTCTTCTAAACATGCAGTACATTGTGAGTTTTGTGACGTAATACAAATATCCCTTTATTATTTGTCTTGTGAACATGGATTAAACTGCAACACTTATGTTTTGAATGTCTATTATTATTTTTTTATTTGTTGGGAATTTAATGCAAAAGTATTGGGGTGTATTATCCTTTGTAAATAAACGGTAACATGCTGGCATATTCCGTAAAATCACCGTAAAACCCAGTTATCCTAGTATCACATAACATAATCCAGTATACGGTAAAATACCATAAAAGTAAATTGCGGTAGCTTCACTGTAAAAAAAAGATATTACGGGCGTCCCTGCTGCCAGTAAATGACCGTTATTTTACGGTGGAATTGTTTTGAGTGCATGGTCATTGATCTCAGCATTGCATTTTCGCATTATTTTTTGCTCCACCAATCTCCATTATAATCGTGTATATCTTTGCCTAAATTCCATTTTTCTTCCACTAAAGATAAAAACACTGTACGCATGTAACAAGCGTAAATTGACAGGTGTTGCATAGCGTTCGTAGGAAGACGCACAAGAAATGAGGAGTATCTTTTTGTTGGACACGGTGCGTACTGTTGTATGAGGATATGTTGCAACAGAACGTACTCCTTCCATCTGGGGAAGTACTTTTTATATGACGGATTTTCATTG
The DNA here is from genome assembly GCF_023349555.1 of Cebidichthys violaceus. NCBI lineage: Eukaryota > Metazoa > Chordata > Actinopteri > Perciformes > Stichaeidae > Cebidichthys > Cebidichthys violaceus. Next base: position 11,407,095 of record NW_027176384.1, read on the forward strand.
GATCATTTGTATTATTGTACTATTTTCCTAAATACAGAAAGAGCTGCCCTGGTGATCTTATTGTACATTTATTTTGCTTTTCAATTATATCTTATTATTATCTCCGATAAGCCGTCACTCCCCATACAACAGAAAAACAGCGAGGTAATGATTTAAATTACACAAAAAATAAACAATTTGAGCCACAAAGATGGACCAGATCGTGTATGAATCAGACAACAGCTATAGTAGAACTTTTTTTTGCAGGTTCTAACATTGTATAGGGATATGTGCTGTACGGTCATAAAAGAGTAACAATAGATACTGGCGCCAAACATGCTCTAAAAGGTATAAAGTCCTTGAAAAGTAAAATGTTGTAATCAATATAACATATAACGCATATATGTTATATAACTCTATAAACGTAAAAATGTTTTCTTTGCTCTGTTTGAAAAATATGTATTTGTTTCCTCGTCAGAGTCCACCGACGCCCTCAGACTGGTTCCTCTGTGTTTTTGCATTTTTATATATTTATACATGAATTCATTTTATTAGATCATCTGCACAGTTTATAGATATTTTTAATGTTTAAACTCTTTTTAACTCTTAATAAAATGTCTCTTGGAACGTTCACAAACTGAACTGATCAGTCTGTAAAAATGTCCACCTGCCTCAAAATTAAACACAAAAACACCTTTTTTGATTACATTTCTTTTTTTAACAGAACAACAGTTTCATCTTCAAATAGTGATTAAAATGCCTCTTACTGTGTTTGTCGTCTCTGCAGAGCTTCAGGTGGATGAATGTAAAGAAGAAGAGCAAGTGATCCTCCGTTCTACTGTATGTCAATGTGTAACAATCCTGGATAAAGTTCCTCAACAGGACACCTTCTTCTACGACCAACCGGATAAACTGGTTCCACTCTACCCATGCAGGTAAACCCGTTCATTTTTTCAATTCAAACCTGCAGGTCACATTAATAACAGGACAAAGTTATCATTGAGTCATCATGTGAGTCTAACCATCAGTGTGTTTCAGAAGAGTGGTTATGTGTGATTGTAGTGACGCAGGTCCTGAATGTGGTTCAATGAATTACATTTCAAGAGAAAACGTTTTGAACTCTTTAGTATAATAACTTTATGACAAACAGAAATATGATATCATATATTAGTTCATGACATAAACATATTCATCTTCTGTAAAATCACATTTTTGTTATTGTCAAGTAAGGTTTTAAGTCAAAGGTCTCCCAGTTTACATTACAAAACTCTGAGTTGCAATTGAGGCAAAGTAATGTCACGTATTAAAAACAGAACAAAGTCATGTGAGTCTAACCCTCCTCTCAGTGTGTTTACAAACAGAAATATGATATCATATATTAGTTCATGACATAAACATATTCATCTTCTGTAAAATCATTACATCAATTGTTATTTTTTTTCCTTCAAAACTGAGGGTGCGTTCAGGTGCTCCTCATCAGATCGTAAAGTCAAAGGTCTCCCAGTTTATCAGCAGGAAACTTCCTTCTTAGACAAAACCTTCTTAATCATTAATCCTTCTTAAATAAACTGGTTAAAATTCCTTTTGATTTATTCAGTTATTATGTCAATAATAACTGAATAATATTAATAATTAATAATAATGTCCTCTCCTCCCTCTTTGTTCTTGGTGTTATTTTTTCTTTGGGTTTTTCTTCTTCTCTTAGTTTCTGTCTTGATCAGGCCTTTTTGAAATACGTTACAAAACTCTAAGTCACAATTGAGGAAAAGTAATTTCACACAATAAAAACAGGACAAAGTCATGTGAGTCTAACCCTCCTCTCAGTGTGATTCAGAAGCGTGTTGAGCATGTGTGCTTCTTATCACATGGTTGTGTGCTACACGCAGTCACACCTTAAATGCTATTCTAATGAAAAACTCAACTCCCGACCTCCCAGTTTATTGCATATAGAGCAGGGAATCTAGATCCCATCACAAGTGGTCTCATGTGGAGATGAATTCTAGTGCCAGGTGTGAACTGATGAAGTGATGAACTTTGGTGTGTTTTGATACTCTGTTTTCTTTGAAAAAAAAACCGTTATCTAAATATTTTAAGCGACATTTTTTTGAGGCATGAATTAGAAAGGGCTCGCAGTACAAGTTATCGCCTGTAGAGTGCAGCAGCGCGCGGTACTTGGTAATGTTTGGAAGAAGAAGAAGAAGAAGAAGAAGAAGATGCCTACGTCATATGGACAACTCGTAATGGCGGTTGATTTAACTCCTCGTTTCAGAAGATTGAACAGCCAAACGAGAAGTTTTCGTGAAAATATACAGAATGGTAAGATCTGGGGAATAACGGTAAACAAATTAACATTCTCTAATCTACCCTTTGTTGGAATACAGCCACACAATCAAAGCATAGCCGTGTAAATAAATGTTAAGACGTCTAGTGTTGACAGATTGTTTAACGACAGTGTTGCCAGCTGTTGATTATGGAAAAATATGAATGAAAAAAGTATATTATAGGATTGTTATTACTGAGGATTGATGTGTAAGCTGACTTTTACTGTTGCAGTTGGGCGACGTGGAGCTACATCAGCGGATAGTTTAGTCTATAACAATGTATCATCAGCATTTATAAGCTCATCATATGTTTTGGATCTAACGTCAAACTCCTGATTTGTTGACTATACTAGCTTCTAGCTATAACGCTAGCTGTCAGATCAATGTTATGAAGAAAAGAACAACATTTCCATCTAGAATTGAGCAAGTGTGGAATAGAAGTGTTGAGAAGCATACGGAAAGGTACAAGTACATTAAGTACAGCACCTGAGTACATCTATACTATAAATATATTCCACTTGCTCTCCTGGTTTCCAGTGAAATGATGAATATGTCAGGGACAACTATACTGTTAAGGCTACAGCGTTTACTGCTCCACCATCATTTTTGATATACAGTAGAACATAACCTCAAGTCTGGGACAATAATGAATGTAAATCAATGGACATATCCCCCCAGTTTGAAGACCTGCATGAAGGTCATCATAACATTTTTAGCTCTGGCCTCGACCCCTTTTCCTCTGACCCCGTGTCTCCCGACAGGCTTCTCGGGGCCCTTTGGTGCCACCCAGCTGTGGCACAACATCATCCAGGCCCTGCAGCTCCAGGTGGAGGTGCGCCGCCGTAGAAGGCATCTACGCGTCCACGCCGAGTGTTTCACGGGCTCGGACGCCGTGGATGCGGTCCTCAGTTACTTGATGCAGAATGTGGTGTTTTGCACGAGTGAAGTGTCGCGCCTCAAAGCTGCTCGGCTCTGCCAGGCTCTGATGGAGGCCAAGGTGTTCGAACCGGTGGGTACGAAGCTGTTTCGCCGGGACAAGGAAGTGACCTTTGAGGACGGCGGCTGCAGCCTTTACCGTTTTCTGGAATATAAAGCGTTACCCAATTCCGCCATGAAGGAGGGCAATAGTGACACAGAAAACATGCCCCAGGAGGAACAGGGGCTTAAGAGGAAGAAGAGCTCCAGGTTGGTTTTACCTTACGCCTGATATGTTGTCTTACTGACTACTTCTATCCTGTGTAGGAGATGCCTTATTGCAAAATTAAGTAACACTGCATTGAAACAAATCACTCGTATACACAGCAGACATTGGAGATGCATAAATATATGTGTTATAATATTGGTATTGGCATATTTTTCTAGATAACATCTTTGATTTTGATTGATTTTATCTTTCATGATGTCTTAAAAGGCAGAGTTGCAGTTGAGTAATTATAAATTCAGAAGTTAAACCATTCCCTAATTAAGCATTAGATTGAATATTCTTTGTCAGCACTAATGTTCACACCTGAAATATTTTCATCATTAATCACCATATTGCTTCTTTTTGTTTTCAGGAGGCTGAATGAACTGAGGACGATCTCTAATCCCCTGGCTGTCGGTTCGTCAGACCGGAGGGTTGAGAGGCTGCTGAGGACCATCAACCTGCGACCGACCTTGTCTCCAGCTCCAAACACAACCCACTCTACTTCTGCCTTTCTGTCCAAAGCTGGTAAGACGGAGCAAATCTGTCAGTCTTTGCCAGTATGGTGGGGAAACAACAGTCCATGACAGTTCATGGTGGACAGATATCTCCCCCTCCCAATATTTTTTCCTCTTCCTGCTCTTTCCTCCTTCTTCGCTAGTGGTGGACGAGGTTTGGAAGCAGCAGACGCTGCTGCAGCTGCTGCATGTAGTGGAGTTGCCCATGCTGGACTGTATCCTGACCTCTCCTGCCAGGGTTCAGCTGAAGACCTGCAGAGCTCCTCTGGCCTCCCAGGACCTGGTTATCTCCAACACATGCCTGGAGAGAGAGCTGCCCGACACCCTTAATCTGCCCAAGTCAGTGCTCTGATTAAAAGCTTTCGCAGTTGTGGTTGCAACAAATATTTGTCCATGTATTCCAACAGTCACAGTCACTGTTTTCAGGTTGGATGGCTGGCTGTCGGCGGCGGCAGACTGCTTGGAGCTCTTTCCCGACCAGCTGATTGTGGTCGCAGGAGAACAGCTCAGCCACAAAGTTGTCGACGCCTTTGCAGAAGATGACCGGGCGGAGCAGATGGCGAGCCAAAAAAGACTGCTCTTTGATACCATTGCCAAGTACTACGGCGGACAGGAAAAAGCTCCGCTTCTCTCAGGACACCACCTGGACATACATGCTGCAATTCTGAACTCGCTGGGTGAGACTTGATAAGGTTTACGGAGATTTGACTGACCATTCTGGCAATGTTGACATCAGATAAAAAGTGTGTTTACATCCATGAAGGTTAAATCCTTTTCCTTCTCCTATCTTGATCACATCTTGTTTCTTTCCAGATGAAGGGAAGGTGCAGGAAGCCATCAAAGCATCTCAGCTGTGTTTCCGACTGCTGGAGACCAGCGTGAGAGATGAACTCCGGAGACTACTGGCCTTCATGGCTACAGCGGCTCACCCAGATGCTTGCCGTCTTCAGAAACAGGTCCTTTTTGGCCAAACCAGTTATGGTGTTCACTGCCCATGCTGTTCATTGTGCAATGTGTTTGTATCTATCGTTGACCTTCTGGTGGGTTTCCTCTCAGATTGATAACAGGGCCTCAGTCTGCCGCGCTTTTCAGAGAGCAATCGTCCAGAATCATGAATTGACTCGACCCCAGAGCGAAACCCTGGTGCTGTTTCTCATGGACAACTGCACGGAGCTCTTTAAGGTACACTTACATTTAAATTCAGGTTTTAATAACATGCTATTATAAAGACAGTGTTCACATCACTTAAACTTATTGGAAAATGTTTTGAAATTTAAATTGCTATTTTGTCAGAAATAGCTAAAACAAACTGAACATTTTTTAAATTCTGTTTACTCTTTCTTCCTGTAATAAATACAGACTCCCACATCCCTTATTGAAGCTGTGAGGAGAACACTAAGGACTATGCAGCAGGGAATAGACCCTGACTCAATTGCCAGTAAGTCAAATACATATACACCTTATACATGTACAGAAAACTTCATATTGTGAAACACCAAACACCAATGTCCTCTTCCCCTCTTTGTGTTGCAGCGTTCACCTTCTGCCAGCAGGTGACGCCACAGGAGTACGAGGATCAGCGAGAGGCAACCACGCTGGAGAGCCTCAAACAGCTTCTTCGCGATATTTCCTCCAGCGAAACCGTACCTGTCAAGGAGAGGAGGAGGCTGCTCAAAGAGTTTGAGAAGCACCACCCTGTGGTCTTCCTCCAGCATCTCGCCATCACTTTTTGAAACAACCGACGGCGCTGTTGGTTTGGCTTCCTAGGTGCACTTCACAAAGCCAGTTTGCAGTGGTACAGCTCTTACACTGAAGAATGATAATAACTTAATGCACATCATTGGTCTCATTAATTACGAATGATGCCGCTACAGCATGGCTGTAGACTCCCCAAATGCCTTTTCAGTCACAAGAGGCCTACAATAGTTGAGGTTGTAGATATTAGGAAATGCTTTTGGACATGTGGTGTGTAGAAGTAATGCTGTGCACTTTGATCAGCTATTAATATTTCTACATGTCAAATGAAGAATAACACTATTGTGACTATTATTTTGTTGTTTTCCAGGCTTGCTGTAGTGTGGTTAAGGAAAAATAAATGCAACGCTAATGTCGCTGAATAAGGTTTAACACTGACTTGTTTTTGTTAGAGGTGAAGACAGATCTTTTGGTGAAGGTTTTAAAAATTAAAACTAATATGAAATGTAAGCAGATAGGGTACAATAATGTCATCGACTAACCTTAGCTCAGTTTAATATATGTTTGAATTTACAGGGGTTTTAAGCATTGATAAAATGTCTTTTGATTGTGAGGATTTTACTTGAGAGAAGGCCAAAAGATGTGTGCTAAATAATGACTTAATGTTATGTTTGACTACTAATTTAATCTGTGGTTAAGCGTGATGCCTCAGTTAGATTGTATTTTAATTATTTGCCATGGTCATGCAGAAGTAATTTGGAGGCACATCTCATTTCAGTCTGCCTGTTTTGTTCTCTACATACACTGAAATCATGTTGGATTGCACTTTATGATGCTAAAACATGCTTTATTGTCTTTTGTGACAACACGTCTAATAAAAGTTTGAACTGACGTTCACTCAAACAAGACTTTGCTGTAGTTTTTTTTTAGATTTCTTCCCCATACTACATCAAAATTATGTGATCATCTGATAGCCACATAGATTACCTAATTAGAAATGTCAGCCATATTGCAACTGCATTTAAAAAAAATATATAATTTGTGTTCACATTTTTTAGAGACTTGATGTACAGTTTATTTGGAGCGGCTGCAAAACAGTGCAGTCTCAGATGACGTCGCACCCACCTGACAACCCGGAAGTAGGGTTGTTCGTCCACTTAGCGCACTAAAGCTAACGTTACCTCACATCGTATGCCACTGGAAGACATGGGGGCTGTGTCTCTCAGCCTTTACTGACAGCGGCACAGCTGAGAGTCAGTGGATAACAAGAACATAAAAGGGAGAGCCCTCTTCATATCAAGGTATGTAGCTGGAGGGTGTCGGAATGACACGGCTCTGTAGCGTTAATGATTATAACGTCACTGTCTACTTGCGCATTGTTGGGTAGGTAGCTTTGTGCGCACAGGCTAAACAACGCGATTAACTTAGCTAACGTCAAGCTATTTCTCGATCAAACGTGACAGTCACGCTACGCAACGAATACAACATTTAAATGCTTCAACCCAACGTTGAAATGATTGTGTAGCTCCTCGCTACTAGCCTGTCAAAAAATCACAACAATGTCAGTGATGATATTGGTAAGCTGTCTGGTATCCCGACGGCTATATAACGTTAGCTAGCTAACGACTGGGCTAATCTTTGGCAAATACACCGTCCTACCTGTTGCAGGTGAACGCTTTAAACAGCCTCGTGCTAGGGGTCATATTTAATTAAATATATTGTAATTAGTAGGCCTTGCTATAGCCATACATTTGCGTTTGGTGTCTTTGATTCCTTTTGGTATACATTTTTGACTCAACGCCGTCTATCCATCACAAAGTATATCATGAGCAATGACACGGTTATAATACCACAACGGTGTGATTTTTTTTTTTTTTCTTGCAGTTGAGTTTTCAGAACAGTTATGATTATGAAATCGGCCTTATATTGTAGGTAAGGCTCAAGTAGACCCGGCTGTTGTGGAAAATGTACCAAATGCCAGGGACTGAGAAGGCTTGATACGCTTAAACGTTAACGAATCAGGTGCTGTGTAGAGTGTAACGTAATTGGCAAGGGCCTTCAAATTCTGATACAAATTGAGTGTGCTTTGATCCATTTAACACTCTTAATATGTTTTTTTTTTTTTTTTTTAATACCGGAATCTGTAATGAATTATGCACACTGTAACATCTCAATTCACAGGCTAATTCAGCCTTGTTGCAGTGAAATAGACGTCAAAGTGCCTGAAGAAGCTGTTCACACCAAAAATAAATTGGCTATATAGCTGTCAGCCATGTTCTTTTGTCTGACTTCCTGTTGCCTAACACGCTTTCAAGTCACTCTGAAGTGTTTTGAAAGAGAGCCTTAATGTGGTGAGGCCGAGTTTGCTCTGAGTCACGTTTTATTTCAGGGGGACAGCTCGGGCTGTTCTGGTGCTTGTTCCACTCAGCCAGCACAGGCAGGACACCGGTGGGCACATCGATGTGCCCATTGTCAAGCAGGTGCATTAGAGTGCATATGTCAAAGAAGGATTATTGAAAGGCTTTTTGCTGCAGCTGCCTCTTTCAGTGATTGCAAACTACCATTGTGTTTGACTCCTCCACCTCTCTCACTTCAGCTGCCAGGTCAGGCGCGAACATGGAGTCTATGCTGAACAAGCTAAAAAGCACCGTCACCAAAGTGACGGCGGATGTCACCAGCGCCGTCATGGGCAACCCGGTGACGCGGGAGTTTGAGGTTGGACGACACATCGCCAGCGGGGGTCCCGGCTTGTGCTGGAGGATCTACAATGGCACCAAGAAGTCAACTAAACAGGTTTGTGTGTTAATATCCTCCCACTGACCAGGCGTAGCATTGGTGCTCGATGAAGCTAGTGTCAATGCCTTGTTGTTTGTCTTTGACCCTCCAGGAAGTGGCGGTGTTTGTGTTTGATAAGAAGATGATTGACAAGTATCAGAAATTTGAGAAGGACCAAATCGTTGATTCGCTGAAAAAAGGGGTGCAACAGCTGACCAGACTGCGTCACCCCCGTCTCCTGACGGTGCAGCACCCTCTTGAAGAGTCACGGTGAATAACATGCACACAAACACTTGTATCAAGGGCAAAATGAATGAGCTACAGCTTAAAGAGGGGCTTGACATTCGAGGGAAGAGTTGCATCACAAATGTGTTAGTCTGCCTCTCTTTGTGCACATGTGAGCACAAGCTTGTCATGATCAAAAGCCTATGTAGACTGGCCCCTGAATATTTTAAGGCCCCCGGGACTGAGGGTTGAGGCTGTCTTGTGCTTACTTTCTGTTTTTTTTTTTTACCATTTTGTCTTTCTTAAACTTTCACCCAGGGAAGCGCTAAATTCAAAATACTTCTCTGGCTCTGTTTTTTTTTTTTTTTTTTTTTTTTTTTTTTTTCTTTTTTGGTCCTTGCTCATGTTGCTATTTGTCTCAGTCTGTTCAATAATAATTCAACATTTAAAAGGCAGTTGTTTCAAATGATACTGATGTTATCTCTGTGTTTGGCCCTCAGAGACTGCTTGGCGTTCTGTACAGAGCCGGTCTTTGCCAGTCTGGCCAATGTGCTGGGCCAGTGGGAGAACCTGCCCAGCCCCATGCCTAACGACATCAAGGAGTACAAACTTTATGATGTGGAGACCAAGTATGGCTTGCTACAGGTAAGAATGCAGCTCGCTCAATATAGGGCTTCGAATGACCCTTTAAATGTCTTTTGTCATATTCTACCACGTCATCACGCTAAAAACAAAAAAAGGTTCCTTGAACAAAATCCTGGTTAAATGAGTTGAGGCCTTTGCACACATGTTTAAGAATACATACAATATTTTGTTATGTCAATCATGTTTACACACCGGCTCTGAAACTTCATCTCAAGTTTTCAGAACAGGGTCGATTTTCTGCTCTTTTTTTTTTTTTTTTCTTTTTTTTTTTTTTGCATCCGTCAGTTGTTTGACCACTCAGAGCCACCCTCAACTCCTGAGTCAAAATGTCAATCACACAAGTTAGAAACAGTCCTACTCCAGCCACCACAGGAGTCTTAATCCTGTTGTTATTACAGAAGCATTTTCACGCTTTTCATACCATAACCGACATTTTCTGTTTTTTCCTTTTCCATCCCTTCAGATCTCGGAGGGTTTGTCCTTTCTCCACAGTGGGGTGAAAATGGTCCACGGCAACTTGTCTCCAGAAAACATCATCCTCAACAAGAGCGGAGCCTGGAAGATCATGGGCTTCGACTTCAGCATCTCCACCACCAACCCCTCAGATGCTGAGGTGTGTTGGCAGACCTTTCGCGACTTTAGTACAGTCCGTCTTATTCCCAAGCTCACCGCCTTCAGTATATGCTCTACCAAAAACAATGCCTTGCAGTATTGCCACATATTTATATTCTCTCCCGCTGTCTCATCCTCTTCAGCCCAAGTACACGTGTAAAGAGTGGGAGCCCAACATGCCTCCACTCTGCCTCCCCAACCCCGAGTACCTGGCCCCCGAGTACATCCTGTCCGTCAGCTGCGACTCCGCCTCCGACATGTACTCACTGGGCGTGGTCATGCACGCCGTCTTCAATGAGGGCAAGCCGGTTTTCCAAGTCAACAAGCATGACATATTTAAGAGCTTCAGCAGGCAGCTGGACCAGGTGGGTGGAGGTGTGCCGCACGTGAGAGAGCGTGACGAATGAATGGAGAGACAAAGGATCCGAAATCTCAATTCTACATTACATTACAGTCATTTAGCAGATGCTTTTATCCAAAGCGACTTACAATAAGTGCATTCAACATTGGTAATCAAAAGAAATACTAGTCACCAGACTAGTAGTTCTAGTCTGGGCCGTGCAATTATTTTCTTTCCACGCATGCTTTATCAAACACTGGTTTTATTCTCCTCTTCTCTGTCCTTTTGCCGTGCTTCCTGTGTCTTTCCATTGTAGCTGAGCAGCATAAGTCCAGCAGTGTTGAACAAGATCCCAGAGCAGGTTCGGGAGCACGTCAAAATGCTGCTCAGCATCACACCCAACGTCCGCCCGGATGCAGACCAGATGACCAAGGTTTGCGTCGTCACGACACGAAGATACAAGCGGTGGCTCATTTTCATATTCTTTAAGGACAACATTTCTTTCTTTTTTTCTTTTTTTTTTTGTGTGTAAAACTCAGATTCCATTCTTTGACGACGTGGGTGCTGTGACCCTGCAGTACTTTGACTCCCTCTTCCAGAGGGACAACCTACAGAAGTCCCAGTTCTACAAAAGCCTCCCCAAAGTCCTGCCCAAACTACCAAAGGTAAGTGCTCGTTCATCTTGTATTGAAACGAGATGTGTATGAGATAACCCTTTTCAGTGCTGCCATATCCATCAGAACACAAGCTCTCACAGGCTCTCTGTTTAGTTGTGTCGTATAAACTCTCACACTCAAACACAAGGTCTGGGTCTGTTTCTTAGAAATATATTTTCTTCAACTGGTTCCTGTTATTTTTGTTCCTGTTTTGTATCCCCTTTTCTCTTGTACTTCTTTTACGTACCGCTATTCGTTTGTTAAACGTGCTCCCGAATGGACTCATTGTGACCTTTACAGTCATACCGCTCGAGTGCTCTTTCGTGGCTCCTGACATTCTGTTTTTATCCGTCTCTCAGCGAGTGGTGGTGTATCGTATCTTGCCGGCACTGACCTCCGAGTTCGTCAACCCGGACATGGTGCCGTTCGTGCTGCCCAATGTGCTGCTGATCGCCGAGGAGTGCACCAAGGAGGAGTACGTTCGTCTCATCATGCCCGACCTCACGCCCGTTTTCAAGCAGCAAGAGCCCGTTCAGGTAGACGCGCGCACGGCGTTCTCATGCACGTGACTGAAACACAACCGCTCAACGTTCATTTTGTAGCTGGTAGGCTAGCAATGCACTTAAGTAATGACATGCACATCAGGTAAGGTGCTCTCAGTAAAGTGTGATTTCCCTCTGTAAATCTTTGCATGATATTTTCCCCCTTTTGACATTTGAAAGTGAGATCAATCAGTTAAAAATGACTAAAGCGCATGTTTTGTTTGGGTTTGGTCTGCCTCCTCATCAAGACTTGTCTTTCTCTGTATTTTTTTTTTTCTTTTTCTTCCCATGCTTCTTCAGGCTAGTAACATGGTGAGTGGTCTCCGCTGTGAATATGCTCCAGTCACATCAGCTAGCCTGTGCGTTGTGTTGTCAGTAGTGCTAAAAGCTACACTAAAGCAGCCACTGAAAGCACTGTCTCCGTTAACTTCCACTTACTTACTTTTAACCACGTGTAGAAAATAGCATCAAGCTTTGGACTCTTGTGTTGCTAACTGGGCCCCTGTGCTGTGCAGATCCTGCTGATATTCCTGCAGAAGATGGACCTTCTGTTGACCAAGACACCCTCGGAGGACATCAAGAACAGCGTGCTTCCTATGGTCTACAGAGCGCTGGAAGCTCCTTCTGTACAGATCCAGGTACGGGGGGGGGGGGGGGGGGGGGGGGGTTAAAGTCTTACTTTATATGTGTAAAATAAATATAAAATTACATTTATTGGTGTATATTTGTAGCGTTCCACAAACCTTGAACCCTTTGTTGTCAGAGGTAAATGAATGCTCTTGGCATCATAGAGATGTCAGATCTTCATCACATCTTATCTGTCTTGAGCAGGAGCTGTGCCTGAACATCATCCCGACGTTTGCCAACCTGATTGACTACCCGTCCATGAAGAACTCCCTCATCCCTCGAGTCAAATCCGCCTGCCTACAGACCTCTTCACTCGCTGTGAGTCTCCATCATCATCAGCTTGTACCCCTGCCTATGCATTTCTTTTCTTTTTCTGTAGTTATGCCTTTTAAATTGTCTCTGCTGACACTGTGATACTCTTTCACCAACTGAAATGTTTCCGTATGTCTTCTGTATTTGTCTATGCTTGCATGTTCCTTTGCTCCTGTGTAGGTACGAGTGAACTCTCTGGTGTGTCTGGGGAAGATTTTGGAATACCTCGACAAGTGGTTTGTCATTGACGAGATCCTGCCCTTCCTGCAGCAGATCCCCTCCAGAGAACCAGCAGTACTCATGG
>NW_027176384.1:11419928-11439928 GCF_023349555.1 Cebidichthys violaceus
CTTTTTTTTTTTTCTTGAATTTGACATCAAAGCAAGCATGTTGAAAAGGGAAGGGTTAGTTTCATCTGGTCTAAGTGTGTTGACGACCATTTCATCTTTTTTGGGAACAAAAATTCAATTGTATCAATTTCTGTAAATGCAGTATGAATGGTTTATCAGTGTCTTATAGTGGGATAAGTTGTGCGAAGTAGCTTTTACAGCGGTGTCCTTCTAACAAGGCGATTGTGCCTTCCATGGGTACATGTGTAGGACTCGACACTCATCTGTTACTCAGTATTAATATGTTCCCTTTTTAATCAGCTGTCCGGCATTAGCTTCTCAGATTATTTGTTGCATGTTACTGAACTTGACCACGAAAAAACATCTGAAGTTTGATTTTCAGCGTCTTTTTTTTTTTTTCCAACAATGATTCCATGACGTTTTTTGATTTCACACATCCAGCTGGATTTTCTCCTGTTGACCAATTTGTACAATGATGAAGATTATCACAGTATATTTTCATTTCAGCACTACAGGACCCCGTGCTGGCGACATATGATTATGAAGTGTAAAAATATATATATAGTTATTTAAAGATGGATGATCCTCGTGATAACGGTGAAGAGGCCTTAGATGAGTCGTGTGCAATAATCCTCACTGGTTGTTCAGGGCGCACGTCGACCGTGTCCTTCCGACCTACAATGATCACACAGGTCTGTCTCATTTTCTAAAAAGGCTGAACATTAATGTCCACTCATTCGAAATCTTACTTCTTTTTTTTTATTATTTTTTTTTGAACGAGGATCGCACCATTTTCGGGTTGTTGGATGCACCTTGGTCACACTGTGCTTCTGCTGACAATGATTGTCGTTAACATGCTGAAGTGTGTATCGCCTGTTATTGGATCGACTTTAGTTTTTGTGTAAAGGTGACACAGTTACAAGGTGACCCCCCCCCCCCCCCCCCCCAAAAGCAGAAAACTAAAGCTTATTCTTCTACAAGATCGTTTGTATACCACTGTGGATATATGTGTAGTGTGGCCCTTGTTTTGTGCGTTGAGTTGCTGGTCTCTGAGGTGGTTCAATGAAAACCTGTACATATAAAGGAAAGTACACAATCTAATCCTCCGAGGGTGGTTTTTATTTGTGTGATGGCTTTAGAACACCACATCAGACAGTGGAGTGTCTGTAACTTTTAACTTAGAAAAGAACCGATGACATGGCAGTATGAGCGAACATTTTAAGATTTACATTTAATTAGTAGTTAAGTTAACATCCCTTTGGTTTTTAAGTTAAGACGGGTATCTTATCAAAAGGTAAACATTACAAATGCTCTTAACAAGGCAGTATTCACGAATCGTCAACAATTTAAGATACATTAAAACAGGCAGTTATATGAAACATTGGTAAGCATCTCTTTGGTTTGAGGGGTGTGGAGTCTGTTTCCTCATTAATAAGTTCATTTTCCCCTTACCTTCAAAAAAAAAAAAAAAAGCACTTAATTGATTTAGTGTTTCAATCTCTCGGACAGTTTATAACGAGGTGTCATAGTTGAAGCTGCAGAACCAGAGACATCCACAAAGTAAATCTTGTAAAAAGGAAAAAAAAAAAAGATATATGTATGTTTAAATAATAAGGTCATCCAAAAAGCAAAGAGACGAGGCGGCTTGTGAAAAACAGTACTGAATCGTTCCACTTTGAGAGACAACCTGATGCTGGGCACTGAGGCAACTGTGAGGATCAACATTAAGTTGACCTCCCACCTTCAACCCGTCGGTCGTCCCACTGTCACTGGTTAAGCCGTCGCACTGATCTGGTGGTGGTTGTGGACAGGTTCATCTGACTCATGGCTGCAGAAAGATAGATTTGAAGTAAATCCGGACTTCCGATGCACAGATTGATCCATTGCTGTAACGTTACCATCAGTCTTGTAAGATGTGGATGTTTCCAGCTCACCTGAGAAGTCCAGCTCATAGCTGAAGTCGTTGGTGGTAAACCTCACGGTGCCCGACGGGTTCTGTTGGTACTGGAGCTCGAGGTCCTGACTGGAAATGCTGCTTCCTTTGGAATAATCTTTCCACAGTCCACCGACATCTTGAAATTGCCATCGTGGCAGCGTGCCCGAACTGAAGAACAGACAAAAGATACAGATATAACACTAGTCTAGCTGTAAATGTATAAACAAATAGTAAGGGGATAAGGATTATGTCATGAGGGCTTTTCAAATGAAAGTGTTTTGTGGTATTTAGTTTTTGCCTTTCAAGAAACGTATCTCATTTAATACCACAAAAAAAAAAAAAAAGATTTGATTCTCATGAGTCTTTCTTGTAAATTAAGGGGAAATGAACGTACCCCTGAAATAGAACTGTATTTCTTATATAGGGGGTTTCTAAATGAAGTTGGTTTGGATTCAATTCAATTAAGATGTTTGGTATGTTTTCAGGGATTCTCGTCTCACGGTGAAAGGTCTCTCCTGACCTGTTGTTCTGTTGACTCCCATAGCCAGCAGTCCTCCTCACTGCTCTTGTAGTCCCGATACGGTCATTGACTTGACTCATTCCTATGATAAACCAGTGTACACAGAGTTTTTAATAGTGATTTATACTGCTGTTACGTTTGAGCAGAGGAATGGCTTTTTTTTTAGGTGTGTGTGTGTGTGTGTGTGTGTGTGTGTGTGTGTGTGTGTGTGTGTCCGTTACTTGAAAAATCCAGTGTGTACGAGTGTCTCTTGGTCTTGAAGTGCAGCTGGCCTTGTGGATTCAGCTGGTATTGTCCCTCAACGGCAGCGCTGTCAAATGAACAGACCTACACGGGAATACAAATGAGCACAAATAAGTCCACTTTACAGAGGAAGGCACGTTCAAAGTGTTTTCAATTTGACCACCAGATGCCACTGCTGACTCCCTGCCATTATTCACGAGGACAAAATAACTGTAAATAAGATATATCTTAAAAAAAAAAAAAAATCATACTAATGCATACTATAACAAATGTTTCTGGACGTTTTTCCGTTTTGTTTACAAGTTTCTGCCACAACTACCTGAAGTTCGATGCCTCACTTACATGTGCTTTGTATTCTGTCCATCTCCCCTCGTCTCCCATGAACTCCCACTTGTAGCCTCCATCAGTGAGCTGGGAGGAGGACACTGAGGTGGAGTAAAAGCTGCAGAGAAATAAGAACTTTTATACTCTCAAGTCCTATTTAGTCCTCCTAGATCGACTGATCCGTTTTAGCGCATGACATACAAACATGGGCCTGTACTGAATTCAGGAAATTCAAATTTTAGACTTAAATAGGCCTCCTAGATGAAAAGTCTCACCTCCCTGTGTTGGAAGTGAATTTTGGACGCCTTCGTACCTTCCTGCGCAGGCCTGTGTTGCAGTTTGTTTGCGTCATGGCTGCCGGGTAAAACGCCATCAGTTAGATTTAGGTGTATAAAGACACATTTGTTGAAATGAACGAGCGCACACACGGGCAAAATTGGAAGGAACGTCACACACTGGAGAAGTCGAGCGAGTAGCCAGTCGAGCCCACTGTGAAGCTGAAGGTTCCCCGAGGACTCAGAGCGAACTGACGCTCGACGTTGGCACTGCTGATTGACGAGGACAACGTGTTGGAGCTCTGAGGATGAGGAGGAGAAAGGACACTCGGAGTGTGAAAACCCAAGAGAATCGGATTAAAGGTTCGATGCTCGAGATCTTCCTCACCTGGGATCCGTATTCACGCCACAGCTGGTCATCTCTGAAGTACCAGCCTACGTCCTCCGTCTGGCCCTGACGGAGGAAGCTCAGTCTCTGGACCCCCAGATCTGCAGTTAGGGTCTGTAACTTATCAAAGTCTATGAACACCTGCCTGTGGAGACGCATATGATTATTAAGTTTGATATACTTTGTTGAATGTGACATTGAAAAAAAAACAACAACAACAACAACACTGACCTATTGGTAAAGTCGACTGTGATTCCTTTTGCTCCAGGTTGGCAGTAGTGGGTCTCGATCACGTGGTCGTTGTCAATTGGCAGCCACTGATGTCCATTTGACAGCTGCCACTCATAATGTTTCCCGTTGACTGTAAAACAAAAGAATATGGGAGCTTGTGAGGCATTCATGTCTTTCCTAAATGACCCAGAGCTTTGTCAAATGGCCAACTATAGAAGCCATACGCCAGGTTAATGTTAACTCTTTATTCCTTTACTGTGTGGGGCAGGTGTGGAGCTAAAAAAAAAAAAAAAGGTGAGGCCAGGTGCACTTCTTGTACTGTGGGCAATATATTTCCATGTTTGTAGAGACAATAAAAATAAGGAAGTAAATGACTGACATCGTACAATCTGTCCAATGAGTAACCACGTCAATCTTTTCTGGGGTCACTCTCTCATACTTCAATATAAGTCGTCAATTTTAGATTTTTGTTGCATTAGCTTCTTGTAAACTTAGTGTAAGTCAGTCCCGATCAGAGAGTCAGCTAAAAGGCTGAGACGCGCACCTTCAGGTACAAACGAGTAAATCATAGAGCAGGAATATTAAGATGTCTAACAGACCTGGAGTCTTCTGCCAGTAGCCCATCTCCTCTCCATGTGCCTGTAAGCAACAAATACAAAGACTGTACACATCACAAAGACTCTGTCTTTAGTCCAAAGTGGTTCCGTGAAGTGGACTCACCATGCTGGGAGGAAAAGACACTGTAGCCGAATAATAACGAAAAGGGCAAATTAAACAAACGTGACGCGCGCGTAGTAAAACCTATTGAATAAAAACGTTATACTTGCTTTACAGCGCCTTCACTCTCTCGTACTCAGAAACAGTTTAATTCCACAAGAAGCTTGTGTTTCACTTTCGCTTTAACGCAGCCAGGCGTGTTCACGCACAGATCGCACGCAGCTCACGCAACCAAACCAGAGCAATGACTATAGCCTACGTCAATATGATTTTCTTATTTCATTTTAATCTTCTATTAATTTTGGTGGAGTATTGATAAGAATCTTAGTCTAACTACAGTCAGTCAATATACTCATAGTCAACAAGTTATATAATGATCAATTTAGCCTAATGAGGAAGATTAATCTTTTTTGTAATTATATAGTCAAGAAACAGTAATATTTTTCTTTTTATCTGCCTTATGTTGTCTATACATATTCATTGCCCCAGTTGAGTGACTACTTTGTTTACAGGATAACAGGGCTGTGGAAATGATACATCTATATAATAGTCAGATAACAAATGGAGATTAGTACTAATATCAGGTCTTATTGCCTCAAAAATCACACACACACACACACACACACACACACACACACACACACACACACACACACACACACACACACACACACACACACACACACACACACACACACACACACACACACACAAATATATTTGATGTATTTTATTTATTTGCAATAATTATAACCCTTAAGATCCAAGACTGAACTTCTAATCTTGAGCAAAAAAATAAAAAAAAATAAAACTGAAGAATTGCAGATTTGTATTGCATAATGTAAGCACCGGTGTCACGTAAAACACCTCAAAAGACAAAGCAGAAGCAGCATAATGTTCAAATTTGGCCTTAAAATTCTAAATTAAGTCTCAATTATTCTCTTATATCAGAAGAGGCAGTGTGAAGACATGTGGCAGCATGAGTGTAACGTGACATATCTGTATAATAATGTTGGTTCTATAGTGTCCCCTGGTTTGGCAGTGCGTAAGTTGGTCTAAGGCAGCATTTAGGTGTAGGTTGGTAAACTTCTGAGCCTTTTGACACAGTGGCAGCTGTGGCCCCTATGGCCGACCACGTTTTAAAGAAAAAAAACTGCCTTTAGCGTAATTTAATCTCATCTTGAATTCTGATGTAAACACAATACATTTTCCATAAAGAATAAAAAGTGTGCTCCAAACACCCAAATCATAAACTGCAGATTGATTGTATAAATATGGATATTGCACGATTGTTTGTAGACTTTCTTCTTGAGGTCTTCGAAATCCCATCGAAGTACTCAGACCAGCACACGCCTGATCTTGCGTGAATTCTTGGTCTTGAGGTTAGTCTGGATCATCGCTGCAGGGCAAAAAAAACAAAACAACAAGAAACAAAACAAATAAATAAATGCTATTTCAGGATTACTATTCGTGGAAGTTACAGAATAGCTGAGGGAGTTGTATTTTCTTTGTTCAATTTTACAGGACCATGAATTCATCATAATTTGCAGTTCTTTCACTTAAGAATGAACCGCTTAGAAACGCAACACAGTAAACTGTCTCTATTATCCGTAAATTTGGTAGCAAATAACTTCTTTCCAGAAAATATTCAAGAACTTGCTAGTAAACGGTGAACCGGTAAAACAAAGCGCTACTATTTTCTCAACCTTTAAAGTCCAGCTTGTAGGAGTATCCCTTCACTTTGAAGATCATGCTGTCCTTGGGGTTTTGCGCGTACTTCCTCTCGATGTTGTCGCTGGTTACGGAGCATTCTGTTGAAGTGCCCCTCTGTTGAAACCATTCAAGTCATCCCGGTTTCTCTTATTTAAAAGACAAAGTGTTCTCGGCGTAACAGAGCCGGATTACTTACCCTGTGTTTGAACTCGTGCCACGCTCCGCTGTCTCCCTCAAACTGCCACTGTGGTCTGGCGACTAGAGTAAGGTTCTGGACACCTGAGGCTATTTGAGAAACTCTGAAATCGACAACATCCAAATTCTGGATACATTCGGGAAACACGCTTGTTCGCTTTCTCCTTTCTCCAAAACAAAGTCCAAACTCACCCTGCTGCCGCCGGCTGCTGCCGGTACAGCGGTCGACGAGTGACTTTCCTCTTTCTCTTTGTCATTTCTGACAAACGGCGAAAAGAAAATGAAGGTGGTATCTGAGAGGAAACCAACAATGTTCTTCGCATAGTATATAAGTATTCTGCGAACGTTTTGTGACCTCACCTCTGAATTTAATCTCCAAGGTTTCGGCACCGATGGTGAAAGTATAAGAGCTTGCTGGGTTACTCTGGAACTTGTTCTCTATGTCAGAGCTCTTCACAGGACTGGGGTTGCCCTTCGAATCCTGTACAGAAAATAAAAATATATATTCATGAACAAACTGTGTCACACTGGGGACAAAAAGGAAGCTCAACTTGTTTAAATCCATTCACCTTGTCTCCATACTTGATCCACGTTCGATTCAAAGTGCAGTACCAGATCCACACCGTGTTCCCATCATCCAGACGTCTCACTCTCAGACTCTTTCTGAACACTCTCATCCTGTTAAAATCGATACTCACTGCCCTACGGAGAGAGACGGAGAGCGAGGGATAAATCATCAAGCTGTTTTCTTGCGAGAAAAAAAATGTTCAAGCGCTGCGTTTTTTTGTTTTTTTTTAGCTCTTACCCGTATAGTGTGTTGTAGATTTTGATGCTCTTGGTGTGGGGTAACGAGTACTGGGCCTCGAGAATGTGATCATTACAAACATCCAACCAGCTGTTTCCATCATTCAGCTGCCACTGGTAGCATCGGCCATCAGTAAGCTTTGGGTCTGGTTAAAAAAAAGGACAACATTTTAAGCACCGAACAGGCACAAACACTGATTCTTATTTTATTTCTAGGGGGCATTAAAGCTGCACTAATCAACACATTCATATCTCAATAATGGATCAAATGACTATGTTTAATGAGAAAAGTGATGCTTGTATTGACTCAAAAATCACAAATTTGTCTCAAAAGGAAAAATTAAAAAATCAAATAAAAACTTTGAGAAATAGGATCCGAAAGAATCCATTTCTCTCACCAGGAGATCTTGATCGGTCCGAAGCCCTGTTGCTCGCACCAGAGGACTCTCTTTCAGCTCTGGGGTGGAACAGCTTACACTTGGACCCGTGGCGACAGCTTCCTTTCAGGGCATACTTGCAGACGTGCAAGTAAGAGCACCTATCACCTTCCTTGCAGCCCCGGCCGTTGTAATACTTGCAGGGCTCTTCCCCATCATCGAGCTGAAATATGACAGTATAGAAGATCGCTTCCATCACCGGTGAGGAATGTATAGTTATGTTGTACCGTTATGGCAGTAAAACTCTCATCAGCAGCCTAAAATGTGTAAAGACCGGGTTTAAGTGGCTTCACTGATCCGTTCTCATGGCTTTATGTGTGCAATTAGAAAATAGACGCCGACTCCAACAAACCTGAGAATCACTTTCTACGTCCGAGTTTCCGTCACTGTCCGACTCATCACTGACGTCAGATTTGCTTTCAAAAGAGCTTTCCTCATCAGACTCTGGTAAAAAAAAAAAAAAATGTTTGGCAAACACATTAATAATTCCTGACAGCGTGGACCATACTGGCCATTCAGTACATCCCTGCATACACTCTAGATATTTACTATAAAAAGGGCCAAAAGTACACAGACAGATACTTTGTCCAGCTTTTGGTGTAAGGCTGTTTTTCACAGTTTGCTCCAATTAAGGGAACTCTCAATGCTGCAACTTACAGTGGTATTTTACTGATGAACTACTTTCAGCTGTGACGTCATGTTACGATCGTTTTCTGTAGTGCCATTTGTTCAGTGAAAAATAGTGATTGAAATAACGCAAGTAGCATATGATATTCTTGATGGTAAACGTCGAGACACTGTTTATTAAAAGACAGTGTAAGCAGCACCCATTGAAATATATACGGCCATGACCTACACGTTGGCAATTGTTGATAAAAAAAACAAAGTTAGATAAAAAAAAAAAGCGTACGTTTAATTTCACTTAGTCTAGATGAGAAACTCGTGTAAAGCACGACTTTACTATACAGGGTCGCGCTTTGTTTGTACGTGGACACTTTATTAAGAGAGCTCCATGTAAGTAAACGAAACTTAAACTGTATCAAGTTTTACCTCTCGCTACTTTTGATAAATCTGTTTACACAACTCAGAGCTCGTACTTCTTTCAATCGTATTTCCCCTAATGTAGCACGTATAAGTAATCCGTATTACGTTTTGGTTCGATATACAGTTTCGCTTTTAGTACAGTGTCTCATATAAATAAACAATATATATATATATATATATACACAAACAAGTGGTTAAGCATGGGGTTAAAGCTCACGGCAGATAATCACTAGAACACAAATTATTGAGTGATGGTTAAAAAGGTACTTACGATAGGCAGCCGCCATTGTGTGACAACACTTTCGTTTTCGTTATCCCTATTTTTTTATACAGACTCTGCTACACCCAGACGATGTTTGCCAAGAGGTTGGTCCTGCTTGAATCAATCATGGCAACACTGCTGCCAACTGCCAGCTATAAGTTGGGGCAACAAAGACAATGTATAGGGGAGTTATATCATGAAGGCACCGGTGATTACATATATTAGATGTACATCCAAATCGGGACCCAGCAGCCATTTGTCTTTATTATGCCAACCATCAAAACATAAAAATATGTATCTTTTATCTGTAGCTATAGGATTTCAGCAAATAATCCGCTGGTGATATAAAAAGAGAAATACAAGGAATATAAATAAATCAGAGTCTGATTCCTTGACCAAGTATGTGTGCCAAAAAACAGGGCACAGGATGATAAACATCGACATCCAGCTAAGACAAGGACATCAGAGCGTGACGGGGGTACAACTTCCAATTCATTGTGCAACCATGTGTTGTAAAATGACAAATACATAAACCTTGTTCCCTTGTAAATATAAAACACGGATAACTAAACATAATTATGTTGTTATGTAGGTTAAAATGTGTATAGATGTGCATGTCAATGTATGCAAATAGATAACAACATACAACGTCTATATATCAGTGTTATTGTAAACCGTGTATGGTTTACAACACGTGCTGGGATACTGTATAGGTAATGTAAAAACTGTTCGTTTTATATACATTAATATCAATCAATAAATAAACAAATTAAATAGTCGATTGTATGAACGATGGATTTATAAAAACACAGTGGAGTACTTAAAATATACTATGGAATATTATTTTTGTAGTGTGCTTAACCTCCGCAGCACTAGGCGGCGATAGTGAGCTGGTTATGCCGTTGGCGCCTCCCAGTTTACAGGTCACGGTAAAGCACTCTGTTAAAAGCAAGCGAAGAAGAAGATAGGGTCCCTCTGAAGGAGGAACGAGTAGTCTTTTTCTTACGAAGGGCACTTGATAACAAGGCCAACCCGAAGAAACGGAAAATAAGAAAACATGGAAATCAGCGATCACGCCTACACGAGCACCACTTATGATAAAGTCAGCCCCGTGGAGTTCACTTATAAAAGTAAGTACAGGCAGCAAGAAATACCACGTGTTATTCAAGCTAGCTGACGTACTTGGAGCTAGCTTGGGCACCTAGCAAGTGTGCTCCACGGTGAAAGTTCCCAATAAGCACGCATTCATGCAACGATTAAAAGTGAATGTAGTTGACGCGCATTTCTCAGTTGGCCTCCAGTGGTGTTGTGTAACATCGTCTAAATGAGCTCGAGGCAACACGCCAAACTTATTAATACACTCACGTTCACTGTTCATTGATACCTGACACTTGTTGTAAAGTACAACTAACAGGTTGTGCAGGTTATAGGATAAGATTGTGCTAATAACTCACCTGAAATAAAAGTATTCTTTACTCTTATTTTGTAAGAAAAAAATGGGCATTAATGCACTGCACATAATAACCATAGTGTTAAACACGTTTTTTTCTTTTCTTTAAGTGCTGATGTTGTATTCGCAGTTGAGAATTGTGGACTTGCAGTTTTTTTCTTTTCTTTTATTCTCCATTTGTGTTTCACTCATTTCTAACTCGTTTCTTTTCTCTCTCCCTCTCAGTGAGTACGAATGAAGTGGAAGACTTTGTGAAGCTGAGGGTTTCTAATAATTACCTCTTCTCTGGAAAGAGAAATACTTCCATGTGGGCATGGAGGTATGACAGCAAGTTAAAGCTCTGAGAGACGTTGCACGGTCTAAATATGTAGAAAGAACCATAATGGCATATTCTGCAATGAGATTTGTCTTTGATGGTTTTACACTAAGGCAGCATAAAATCAAATAATGCATGACTGATAATGAATAGATCATCAAAAGTAGTTGACAGACTTTCTGTGAAATTGACTAGTCGAGATATATATATAGATATAGATATATATATATATATATATATATATATATATATATATATATATATATATATAAACTAATTGCTTCAGCTCTGATGTTTTTGTGTGCTATTAAGATGATTATATTTTCAGAGCCATCCTGAAACATATGGGCTTGCAGCACAAGATGACCCACAGTCAAGCATCCAAAAAATGGGAAAACCTGAAGAAGAGATACAAGGTACAGTAACAAAAAAACACAAACGAAACCACTGAGATTCATCAAGTATTTAAACAATTCATCGCCCTCTCCTCTTCCTCCTCAGGGGCTAAAGAACCCGTCGGATGGAATGAAAGGGATCCCTGACGCGTGGCCTTATTTCAATCTGATGGACGACGCCATGGAGGGTCGGCTGGAAGGCGACGCCCCCATCATCAAGACCTTCCCCACCAACGGCCATTTCCCGCCCACCCCCAAACCCAAGAAGAGGAAGGTATCCGTGGTGGCGAACTCCCCTACGGCTGCGGTAGCAAACGGGCCGGAGATCGAGGTTTCCCTGAACGGAGATGAGGACGAGGAGGCGCTGGAGGAGGGAAGCCGGGAGATAGATCGCGCCATGCTAGAGATTGAGCACGGGAGGGACACGATGGACGGCGGAAGGCGGGTGATGGAGAGGGAGAAGCGGGTGATGGAGCGGGAGGAACAGGTGGTGGAGAGGGAGCGGCAGGTGCTGCAGAGGGAGAGAGCGGCGCTGGACAGGGAGGTCGCCGCTCTGGACCGAGACCGAGCCTCGCTGGAGAGAGAGAGGGCGACGGTGGAGAGAGAAAAGGCGGTGATGGAGAGGGAGAGGGCGCTGGTGGAGAAGGACAGAGATGGCGTGAGGAGGGACCGGCAGGCTCTGGAGCGGGAGAAAGCCCGGCTGGACAGACTCTCTGCAACCAAAGAAAGGACTGAGGAGGTCCCAGAGGACAGCAGCGAGGCCAACGACTCGGTTCTCGTGGACAGAAAGGAGCATTTCCTCAACTTGTTTGAAAAACTTATTGAAAACTTTTGATTCCCTCGGGGTTGTTTCGGCACACGACGTTCCCTGAAGAAACCTATTTCCACCTTGGCTGCATCGATTCAAAATGCACTTCACCCACAAGGCGTCAATGAAAACTTTGAGCCACTCCTGGTTTGGAGAGGTCTTCACAACAACTTTATTCACTTGTGGTTATTCCATACAGAGTACACAATAGCAAGCTATTGGCATTATTCTTAACCCCATCCACAATCAAAAACAACACCCCCCCCCCCCTCCCCCCAATCAAACAATAGTCTTTATTCGATCGACTCTAGACATTAGAGTCTTTGCTATCGGCTATTGTGCACGGTTAAAACATCACTTTTTTTTAAATGTTATATACCAAATATTGCAGTTCATGTAAAAAATCTTTTTTCAGAATATATATTTTTTTATATTACAGTACAGACTTTACAACAAATGATCGTGTTTAAATGCGTCTTTTATTGCATTAGATAATCAATTTACCTTCCATTAAGCTCCAGCTTCAATAAGTTTATGCTAGTATACATTTCCAAAAGTGTTAAGATTTGTCAATAATATTAATATTTTTATTTTTTATTTTTACAAAACAAACATTTAAACAGTATTACTGGTTGTATTTTAAATTTTGCCAGTCATGAACAGACACTAAACAGACACATACATGCCATTTGAGGATGTATATAATAAACAGATTTCTCCGAATGCCACCTATTGTTTTCTCTTCATCAAGTTGCGGAACAGTTTGGCTTTTGAGAAAGTGTGTGTGTGTGTGTGTGTGTGTGTGTGTGTGTGTGTGTGTGTGTGTGTGTGTGTGTGTGTGTGTGTGTGTGTGTGTGTGTGTGTGTGTGTGTGTGTGTGTGTGTGTGTGTGTGTACACGCGCATGCATCTTGATAGGTGAGGGAACGTGAGACTGACGGGTTTTTTTTTAGTGTGTATCAACAACAAAAGAAGAAGTAGAGCAGTGTCTCACCAGAATCTGACTCTGTGTGTCTTTGTGGATGTTTATGGAATATAATTATTATTATTTTTTTTTTTTTACTGATCCATATAGTAGAAGTCAGCAGCACGCGTGGCAGTTTGCAACTGCACTTAATTGATTGTTTGAGGAGTGATAGACGGTGTATGCATGTCTGTCATGTGTGTCAATATGTACAAGGATGTGTGCATGTGGTTGTATTGGTGGGAGTCAGTGGGCCTGCGTGGTTAAATGAGATCCCCGATGGGTATGCGGGGCAGGCAGACGTAAGCCTGCGGGGTCCTGCTGAGGTTGATGGGGTTGCCGTCCAGACGGATGTCCTCCAGTGCGTTCCGGATGTAGTTGAAGTCTTTCAGGTTGCAGAACGTGTCCTCGTGCATCATTTGAATATTGTTACGCTGCGAAAGAAGACGGCGGAGGATACAGAATGAGATATCACCTCCATACGTACAAGACTTGCCAATGGAGACATTGGATCATTATAGATTAGAATGGAGCCTGTAGGGAGCATTGGCAAATTATGGCAAGAATTCAGATTTTCTTTTTTTTTTTTTAAATAGTCACTTAGTAATGATGTCTTTCCCCTCCATTTTGGAACTCTTTGAATGCTAGTCTTCAAGTCTTACTTCTGAAATGCAAAGTTATTTGTAAAACGTTACATTTTAATTTGTTAAAGGAGAGTAGGGAAGGGAAAAATAAATAAAACTCAACTTTATTGTCAGACCGACACGTTTCATCTTGTGGCCTTCATCAGGGTGAAGCTGCTTTAATTTGTTGAAAGCAAAAACCTAAATAGACTCGATAAGATGTTTTGAAAGGATTCATATTCAAATGGGTCGGATACTGGTGTCAGAGAAAATAAACCCTAATCCTATTCCACCCTCAGTTTCAGGGTTTTCCTGTTTTTGCGAGGGGGATGAATCTTGTTTCAGGAGCTATTCAGTGACAAGCGCTTGCAGCGTTTCAACACCTGAAAGGAATTTTTCATTCAAGTCACCTACTTAAAGGCCATGCTCCTCCCACACAGGTGTTTCTAGTTACTTTGCCTAATTACACCACCAAGTGGTCAGCTTCTCATTGGTTTGGGAAGTTTTGTGACATCATGTCATTTTGGCATAGCTCCGCCCACGTTAGCATGAGCGGGGGACTAATCAGGCCAAAGT
Organism: Cebidichthys violaceus; assembly: GCF_023349555.1. Classification (NCBI taxonomy): domain Eukaryota; kingdom Metazoa; phylum Chordata; class Actinopteri; order Perciformes; family Stichaeidae; genus Cebidichthys; species Cebidichthys violaceus. The sequence goes on from NW_027176384.1 coordinate 11,434,148, forward strand.
GAAAACACCTGTGTGGGTGAACAGCACCTGTGATGTATTATTCCAGATTGCCTTCTCAGGAGTTACAAATCAAATTACAACCATGAAAGATACTTTCACTGCAATATTCCACCGACACATGTAAAATGCGTACTTCCCACAGTTAAAGCCCTTTAAATAACTTTAATTTCCCTCCTTTTCCAACCGCAGACTCTGACACATACAGACTGGACTATACAGGCAAGAGGCCGCCCGTCGCAAACTGCGGAATTCAAAATAGCCCAACGGAATATGCTGTTTGTGACCCATATCAAATTGGAATAATGTCACATTTGGAATAATAGTGGAATTTTACTGTGCATGTAAACATGGTAGCGGTGGGGGCTGATGAGTCAGGAGGCCAAAGCAGATGTACCTGTAGGTGTAGAGACCGCAGGCTGTCTGGTAGAGGCACGGGGATGTAATCAATGTGGTTGTCTGTGAGGTACAGGTACAGCAGGCTCGTCATATCCTGGATACAAGGAGACAAGATATAAGTCGTTATTAAAACGTCAACAAGCTGATATTGACCGATATATATACCGGCCTTCACCGATTGGGCTCGAGTGCGTGACAGGAATCGTGGGTGTACGTACTTTGAACGCCTCTTTGTGAATACCCTTGCTGCCAATGTTGTTATGGCTGCCATCGATCAGGCTCATGCTCTCTGGGAGGGCAGGCAGCTGTGAGATATGGTTTTCTCGAATCACCAGCTCCTCCAGCTCAGGCAGACCCAAAAAGGCTCTGTCATCGATGGACGTTATCTCGTTGGCGGTCAGGTCGATCCTCTTCAGCTTGCCTGGAAGGAGGCAACAAAAGCCAACAAGAGATCAGCTTTATATCTGGTCCTGAATGGCTCCAATATTTATTTATTTCAATTCAGACATACTCATGAAGGCGAAGTCGGACTTGTTGATCTTGGTGATTCTGTTGTAGCGGGCGTAGAAGTGAGTGGTGTCTTTGGGCAGAGGTGGAACGCTATCTAGCTTCAAGTCATCGCAGTAGACCGAACCGCCGAGGCACGTGCACAGCAAGCAAGTGGGCATACCTGGAGGACATGGAGCAGAAGGAGGAGAGGAGGAGAGGGAGGGAATAAAATATGGAAGAAGTAAGCGGTAGAATGTTTTTCAGAGGATTTAGGGTTTGCAGACAAGTTCTAAACTGACATTTTGTATCCCCCTTCTCTGAATTCAATGCCTGTGTTGTTAAATACTGACCTTTCCTGTCAATCACAGGCTCTTCGGGCTCGTCGGGTTCACCAGAGCTCACTGACCCTTCTACACCGCCAGTACCCTCCTGAGGGGTTTCTGGTGTAACTGGAAGCAGCCCCTCCTCTTGTTAGAGACAAGATTAGGTGTTAAAGAAACAGGTTAGATCAGAAATGGGCAGGTCTGGCAAACAGCAGCCTGTTTGCCGCAGTGATAAGTAACATAAAGTATGTTAGCAGTGTTAACTAAGTGTTTATGACATTTAACTGGTGAATAGAAGTTAAATGAAAATGGCTTTTTGGTGTTAATAGCGTGACGTTTGTGACCTGCTGAGTGGTCAGCAAAGAATAAAAACTTTGAGGGAAGCCAGTTCAAATGGTTTCATCGTTTGAGTGCCAGCTACCGGCTTTAGATAACCACAACTGACTTATGGGAAAATAGTTCATTGCTCAAGTAATGCTACCATCCCTCCTCTGCAGACGCGATGCCAATGCTGGAACCAGTTCCTGCTAAAATTCTTACACCGTTCTAAGCGTTTCCATTTCCAAAAGATTCTTGCCCTGTAAAATTGGCTCTTCTCAATTTAAAAGGTTTTTTTTGTAAACAAACAAGAAAGTTTACATTCAATGTTTTTCACCAAAATATGTATTATATTTATATTTCTGAGGTCTAACAATTGTGATGAATTCGTTTTTGTTCTCATATAATGCGAAAAGCTGATTTGTTTTGAGTTATTAAATTCCCACATCATGGATGTATTATATTAACTGACTCAAAGATGGTGCATATTCACTTGAATTAAAAATACTCGTGTTTATTATTCAGTAGCCAAAAAAAGTAGTTTTGCTTCTAGGATTGATTCCGTGTACGGCCCCAAGCTTTTCTAGCCTCCAGGAAAGTTTTACGAATATAAAACCTTTATGAATTATATAGTAATGAGACCTTGTTTACTGTCGGAGGTGACCTGTCACAAGTTTTACAGTGTGTTTTATAACGGTGGGCTATGGGGAAATTGCTTTTTGGGATTTATTTTGTTGCCGTACCGCAACTGGCCACTGGGATGAATTGGCTGCAAGGTTTACGTCCACGTTAACTAGCTATCAGTCTCTTCCTTCTTCTGCACGATACTAACAAACTGGAACCCACACCTTAAGACAATGCTCCATAACACTACTAAGAGGTATTGTACTTGTAAAGCTGTGATATTGAGGAAGGAGAAGAAAAAACAAAGCTGGCAAAGCTAATTCACACCTCAAAGGAAGTGAACAAAACTGACAAACAATGACCAGTTATTACAAAGATTCATTGGCTGCCAGGGCCGATGCTGGGCCGGGCAGAACAGTTTTTACCCAGTCTAGATTAGATACTGACCTTTATCAGTGTCAGGGACCAGAGTTACCTCAGGGACCTCTGCGTCTCCAGAGCCAGAGACACCAGAAGCCCCAGAGGATCCAGAGAACCCTAAGTCTCCGGAGGCTCCAAGATCCCCAGAGGCCCCTGAGGTTCCTGAAGCTCCTGAGAACTCCCCTGAAGCACCTGACGCCTCACTAGGGGTAGTCTCAGGAATGAGGGGCAGCTCCTCCTCTTGTTAGAGCCAAGGGTTGGGGTTAGGAGACACGAGATTAGGAAGGGTGGAGGGTGAGATGGACAATCAATCAACCCATTAACCAATCAATCACACTCACATTTTAGATGAGACAAGAGGTGAGGAGAACATTGATTATGAGTAACACAAAAACGATGGAACAGAGTTAACAAATAAGTAAGATTATGAACAAAATCAACATTTAACTACATTAAAAAAACACAGTTAAATGGAATTGAAGACAACAAATCAACAGAGTAAGACACATCAAGAAATACAGTAGAGTTGCCATCTGTACTAACCTCCAGATAACAATGTTATCCCTGAGTAACCGGACTCATCAGAGTCCCCAGAAACCCCAGAGCTTCCAGAGGCCCCTGAGATCAAGAGATCTCCAGAGAACCCAGAACCAGACTGGTCCCCAGACTCTCCAGAGCCCAGGGGGAATTCAATGGAAATCCCAGAGCCAAATTCCCCAGAGGCTCCAGAAATATCCCCGGATCCTGAGAGATCCCCAGATATCAAGATATCCCCAGATAAGTATTCTCCAGATCCCCCCGAGCTCAGGAGCTCCTCGGAGGCTCCAGAGATCAGGATAATATCACCAGAACCCCTGGAGCCGCTGGAGACCAGTAGGTCTCCGGAGCCTCCCGACCCAGAAGCCCCAGAAGTCCCAGAAGCTCCCGAGGCCTCAGACCCTACGGAGCCCCCAAAATCCCCGGACACATGAAGGATGTCAATGGGCGTCAGACGCAGCTCCACCTCTTGTTAGAGACAAGATTAGGTATTAATAAACAGACAGATGAAATGGATCATTAATCAGTTCACAATGATGATCAGGTTAAGTAGTCGAATGGTGACAAATGGACACGGTCATTGAAAAGGACACATTTAACCATTAACAGCTAGTTAAATGGAAGACATGCACAAGGAAAAGATGATTGTTGGAGATGCAGACAACACGTTTAGAAAGTAGATTAGTCTATCTTTGTTTTGGATGTTTTTTGTGGAGACGCTGCTTTGCATCGGCAGCAGGAGGAGCAAGGCCCTCTGTTAAACCCAGTGAACTTAAGTGAGTCAAAGTTTTCGGGTGTGTGCTGTTTCAGACCTTTCTGTGTGTCTGGGCCCATGAGGACCCCAGATCCCCCTGAACCCTGAGGGATGAGCTGGGGTGTTAGGGGCAACTCTTCCTCCTCTTCCTCCTCCTCCTCCTCCTCTTCTACTTCTTCTTCCAATGAGGTCTCAGGTACAGGGTAGTTATAGTCAGGTGGGGCCAGTGTTCCAATCTCTATCTGAGGGAAAGACAGCAGCAGTGAGTCAAAAATGTATAGAGATAGTTTGACTTGACAGCGAGCGTCAATGTTCAAGGCCAAGACATTTTTCTCTATTGCAAAAATAAAATAGTTATCAATGTTTGGTAAAGATGCCAACTTGGTAAAGAGGCCAATGCAATAATGGTGACAGATCAGTTGTACAATGAAGCATAATTCTGAGCAGATGATACAGCCTGGTCATTAAAATGTCCACTGATTTCAAGAGAATAATAGGAATATTGGCGGTTATTACATTTTAACTTATGTGCTCTATATACCCACACACATTAATACTGTACAATAGTCAGAAATTGAATTATGGAGGGAAACATGCAAAATGTTAGGCATCTTGTTGTGTAGTAAGACTTCTGCACCATGTAATCCAGGAGGGACAATATTTTATTAGACAGTTGTTTAATGTATTCAAATAGATGCAAATTTGGAAAATCTAAATCTTTTGCATCTTTTGATTTGTCAAAATCCCAATCGACATTTTAACAGTAGAATTCGTTGTTTGAGGACGTTCACAACATTTTAAACTCTGCTCTATTCATACTATAACAGCACAAATTTCTCCTGATATCCTATTTAGTATTTATTACTTCATAAGCAAAAGTATTGATCCCATCCATTATACAACTTTCATATACAACTATTATAAGCAGAGATATTATACAGGCCAAGACCTATTCGATGCTGAGTAAAAAATTAAAGAGACTTGTGTGATCATCATAGGACACATACAGTGGTAGAATTTAACATTGTTATCATGTAATTTGAGTATAAATGGATTCAGAAAATGGAGGACGGAGGATCAGTTCTTCCCTTCTCTCTCTCTACTGTGATTCAAAACAGTCAAAAGGATAAAAAAAAACAAATCTAACAACAGGAGAAGTTCTGCAGAACTGAGCCAATATAATCTGAGGTGACACAGTACAACTGATGTATTACTGTATCAACGACCAAAACAAAGAACCATGAAGGAACCACTAGATGGCAGCCATGTGTACAGATTTAAGTATCCAATCACCATTCACGTGCAACTCCCAGGAAAGACTATAGTGGACATTTTAAAACAGTGATTAACCTAATTTCACTTGCCATCAACCATTAGCCCTCTCAGTAAGTGCATTTGTAAATTAAATTTGTTTTCCATATCAACAAATTAAAGAACATAGACGGGTATCATGCCATTTAATTTGCCACAAGGAAAGTTACTTTCTTTTCAGACTCTATATGGATTCAGTTTGAAGCTCTTGTTTACATCTACTTGAACTGAAGACAGGAAATGATTGTTGTCAATCCAAGTTTTCCAACATTTCTATTGAAAGGTTGTCAAATCATCCCATGTGAAAAAGCAGTATTTATATTTTACCAAAAAAACAAACCCTAAACTGACTACAACCAGTTTAGGGTTTGCTTTTTGATAAACTTAAGTTCTAGACAAACTGCAGAGGTTGTATCCAAGCGCACAACCATGTCAATGTCTCCTCTAGCTCATTTCAAAATATAAAATGACTTTATAAACAAAGGCTAAGCAGCATTTACGTTTTGCGTTGGGTAACAATTGAAAAGACACCTCTGCCAAACCAACCGCACTTTAAGAATTACAGTCTTTTGTGGTTTCTTCATTAAAAGCTTCAGGTATATCCATCTG
>NW_027176384.1:11444928-11499928 GCF_023349555.1 Cebidichthys violaceus
AGGGTTAGATGGAGAGAGTGAGGAAAAGACTGAGAAGGAGGGAGAGAGAGAGAGAGAGAGAGAGAGAGAGAGAGAGAGAGAGAGAGAGAGAGAGAGAGAGAGAGAGAGAGAGAGAGAGAGAGAGAGAGAGAGGTTTCTAAGCTAACTCGACCCCTCACCCTTTACAGAGGGCCTTTATGAGGCCCGGTCGCTGCCTGTCTCAGCACTCAAACTCCAAATTCCACCGAGGTTTGTGGACAGGATGGCAGTGACTTACTGCTGCAAGGAAAAGCTTCATTCAGCAGTGAGGGTGCTCAAAGACACACACACACACACACACACACACACACACACACACACACACACACACACACACACACACACACACACACACACATTCTAGCACACACTCGGAAAGACACACACTCCCACAGATGCACACTCTGTCTTAACACACCTATCTTTCAGAGAGAGAAAATTGAGAAACCTCTGCTGCTATTTGGGGATGAGGACAGATATAAAATGAAAAAATAACCCACGAACACATTCACAGGTTATTTAAGTCCTGAATCAAATCTGTGTTGATATCAGAGGGATAGATGAATTATGCAAATCAACCTGTCAGTATCTCTTGGAAATGTCCAGCATGAACTGAGTGCACCCTATTGAGAAAAGGTGAGCAGACTGGTGAGCATCCCCACTGAAATAACCTTCTGTCAGGAGGCTATGAAATCCAGCATGGTTACACTGAAAGAGGGACTATACTAGAGACAGAGGTGTGCTTATACAGGCCATCACAGTGTACAGTGTGTGGAAACTGTGTATGAGGCTAGCCTCTTGACTACCTCTGTGTTATGCTTGGCTTCCTGTTGGCCATTCCTGATATCCAGTGATTCTACCTTCTTTACCATTAAGCAAACTTGACGGACGTCCCGTTACTACAGGTTGCACAACAAACTGGTATATGTGTATCACAAAAAAGGGTTTAAAGGACCTTCAAAATCCTCAATCAAGCAGGTGACACAAATGTAAGTCATAAACAAAAATTATATATGAACAAAATTCTGAATATATAAAATTAAACTACAAATAAGATTCTAATCACACTCTTTGGAATTGGAGGGAAGTATATTCTTGCAAAAAACAACAAAAAAAAAAAAGACTCGATAAATCTCTTGAGGAATAATTCATGTATGCTTGCTTAGATATTGCATCAAATAACGCTGCAGCTGTCAAAACTGCAAAATAAGTCAATATCAACAATGTTGTCAATAGTAATGATAATGAGAAAAAAAAAACACCTGTCAGATACTCACACCTGAATCACATTTACTGAAGCTTAAAAAAAACTACCAGCCACCATATCATAACCACTAAGATTGCCAAAGGACAACAAATACATCCACATTTCAGTCACCAAAGCAAATCCCTGAGTGGAACTAAAGCAGCTGCACCAACAACCAATTGGCCAAGCGGCTGCTGAATACCAGTGTTTTTTGCAAGGGGCAAGCAGAGCCTGATCCCCTGCACTACAGAACCATTGAGCCGGCATGAAGATAGCACCAAGAACGCTTACCTCTGTCTCCTGCTTTCCCGAATGGTCCCTTCAGCCGTGATGGAGATGCTGAGGGCTCCGGGATTTGGCCAATGGTGAGAGGTCGCGCAGGGTGCCTTGAAGAGGGGAGGGCGCGTGTGTAAAGTGTGTGAAAGGTGTGTGTGTGAGTGTGTGTGTGTGTGCGTGAATGTGTGTGTGTAGGTCTGTGCGCTCTGGCAGACCTGAGTGCCCTGTCGCCTATGTGTGAAGGTAGGCACTGAGACTGATTGGACCAGAGCACATTGCTTTTGGTCAGTCGGAGTGCACCCACCCCACACCGTACACCCGAATGCACGATAATCTGAAATACCACACACACACACACACACACACACACACACACACACACACACACACACACACACACACACACACACACACACACACCTACAGACACCAGACACAGAGAAAGAGAGGCCCCCCCAATGGCAAAATACTTTTTTTATCCCTTACAAGAGTATCCTGTATTTTTCTAAGAGTGTGGCTGAATCAGACTGAGATATTTGTCTGCCTTTTCCTGAGGTGAAACTCTGGCATGTGTTGCTTTCATGTATGGGGGGGATCTACGGGGCCCTTGTACACAATGGAACCTCTGTGAGAAGCCCCTGTTAGCATGGTGCTGAGAGGAAGTCCCCTCTTGGAGGAAGGCCTCTGCCCTCCCTTTTGGTTGAAGCTGCTTTCTCTTTGCACCGTCGCTCGCTAAACGTTCTGCCTTAACTACAGATTTGAGTTCAGTCTTGGGATACTATAACATGACCGATGAGACGAGAGCCGAAGAGATCTCAGGGAAGTGCTTCTTTTGTAGTTCTGTACCAATGTGGGTGTGCGATCAAAGAGGTGCTACATACACTCGTAGACTGTCTTCAATGTGCATTGTTTAAGAAAAAAAAAAAAGGACACACACAGGATGCTACTGGCTAGCTTTACTCTGTCAGCTTTATTTGCCCACGATTTTGTCTCAACCCCTCTCTCTCACTCCCATGGTAACTCAAGACCTTTTGATGAGTGAGGGGAAAAGGACCTATAGCTGGAATGCCAGAAATCCTTCTGCACCTGCCATATAGGCAGGGATTTATATTCAGAGCTTTTCTTCTGCTAAGCATTCTCAAAAGGCAAAGAGCTGAATGCCCAAAAAAGCTTGAGACAATGATTGATGCACAGTGTATGACACAGTTTATTGTAAAGAGCCTCAGGAGTCCTGCAGAGTTGGTCCACTCTGTCAAGGCATTCATATAGTAGCTGTGAGGTAGCTGTGAGGTAAAGTAAATAGTTATTTTTAGTCAAAAAATAACATAGATGATAGCGAGAAAAATTTGCTGTCTTAATTAAATCACAACAGCCAACCTTTTCTTTTTTCCCCAACAGGTTTGAAAAAAACCTTAGATTTTTTTGCCATGTCATGTGGATGTTTATCTACTGTATGTTTACTTTCTAAAGACAAGATTAATTCCCTAAAGTTATTATTCAATATATTCTGGACGGAATTTGGAGGGAAACCTCTCTCATACCACAAATTGTACAATTATTATTTGTACATGTACATTTACATTTAAGTTGCATTAAAATGTAATCTAAATAATGGAGTTGTAGAAAGATGACAAAATGTCACTGGGGCACATTTTATTCAAATTGAAGACAATTCAAATGAAATCTCTTGGTCAGTTTATTCAGAAAAAAAATACAAAAATGTGTTGGCATTTTCTTTTAAAACAGTCATCAAATTTTTTCTCCAATATTAAATAAAAATAAATTACCAACTGTAAATATGCATATTTGTAGAATATAATAATTTTCTAAAGTAAATAAGACAGCAAACCTAAGACACAAGATCGTTATTTTGGCTTCTACAAGTCTACAAGTATAAAGCAAAGTTTTTCCTGAAATAATAGAAAAAAATGAAAAGGGACATTTTGCCTACATATTCATAAGCTTTGCCTCCTGCTCAAAGACGCATCATGACAATGAGTCCTCAACATGTCATTAACACATTTCGATCTCAGATCCCCAAAAATCACTGTCATGCTCAATTATAGTCACATTTTTATTCTGAATGCAAATGTTTACACCAAAATAAGGCACAACAAGTGGTCAATAGATTGTAGCATCAATACAGCTTCTAACCTGCCAGTTCCTTGTTATTTAACTTTCTTTTAGATGTTATTCAAATTTTACTGAAACAAAATTAATGTTTTCTGGAACTGAAAGGAACTTTTCCCTAAGCCACAGCAATGAAACAAGTTGATGCCAACTAATGTCAAATATTTCAGCTTCACAAACATGCAAATAATACTCTCGTCAACAGTTCAGATTCACAGATAATCATCAGTTGCGGGAAATTAGAATTCACCAACAACATGCCGATGATTTTTTTTCTTTAGATGACAATGGACCTCAGGAGACGGAAGCACAGAATGACATCCCTGGGAATTGGTGGCTTAATCGTATTGCCATCCAGTCTGAGATAGCGCAGTCGAGGAACACTTTCGTTAACGGAGTCATCCACAGCGTCGACAGCGACAGGACAGACGTTGGCGCCACTTACACCTGTAAATACACAAAGGCAATGAATGAGTTATTATAGCTTTACAGGACACCTCTCTGATAAATGATCCTATTCAATAGATACATAGAAGAAACATTCTATGCATCTACAGCTTGAATTAATCACTACAACCAGAAAAAAAAGCAGTAGGTGTTTTGGGAAAATGTCAAACTTACTTTTGATATTGTTGTGGTCAAGGTGAAGTTGTTCAAGGCCTGATGAAATGAAGGGAACCTCGGTCAGTTGGTTGTGGGACAGCTGCAAGTCCAAAATGCTGGAGACATTGAACACATTTTTGGGAACTCCACTGCTGCCAAGCTTGTTGTGGTTGAGCCTCAGAAATGCCACTTTTGGCAAATTTTTGAAGTAGCCAGCTGGGATCTCCTCAATGTTGTTTCCATCAAGGAAAAGCTGGGTAGTGGTGGGTGGTAGGCCAAGAGGCATGCTACTCAGCTGGTTCTTGGCTAGATTGATCTGTACCAAGTTTTTTAGACCCTTCAGGCTCACCTCAGTCACATCATCATCCATCAGCTTGTTTCCTTGGAGGTCCAAGAGGTTAAGCTTATCCAGACCAAAGAAGACACGAGAAGGGATCTTGGAGATGCGATTGCGAGAGAGACGTAGATGCTCCAGGCTGGCTGGCAGGGGAGATGGCACAGAGGACAACAGATTCTCATCCATGTAGAGGTGCACCAGGTGAGACATTGCACTTAGGACACCTTCTTCTACTCCCTTGCTATTGATTTTGTTGCGGTTTAGGTTCAACCAGCGCAGCTGGGTGGCGTTACGCAGGGCATCTGCTGACAGGACTTCGATTAGATTGTTCTGCAGGTAGAGATACCATGTGTGTGGCGGGATGTTGGGGATGCTCTTCAGGCCTTTATTGTCACAGTAGACAGCACGAGGGAAGTTAGCGGGGCAGCGACACTCTTTAGGGCAGGCTTGGATCTGGGCCATATATTCCTCATAGGGCATGTCTTGGCCGAGAACTTGCCCAACCAGGCACAAGCAGAGTAGGCTCAGGAGAAGTGCCATGTCGATGCACAACCTATGATGGAAAGGGAGACAAAACAATATTATAGAAGCCTGTGTAATGTGCTACAGAATTACACACAGGAGGATCAGATGATTTGCAAAGAATTGGGGACTGTGAGGAATTAGGACCACACTATCTCTAATGACCGATACAACTGTTAGAACCTGTGTCTGTTTCATGATCTAGATTAATAACAGTTATTAGTTAGACCTTTCATATAGAAATCTAAAATACACACACTTTAAATCCTGTAAATCATGTAGCTGGCATCAAATATGAAGGCATCGGCTGACTAAGCGTTCACAAATAGACACTTGTTAAAATCCGGGCCCAAATTAGCCACCAGCGTACAGTATGTTGCCTACTTTACCACTGATGTCATTATCATTAAATTCCAATGGCAGCTGAGGATAACCTGCTCTTTCTGGGTCATTTATTTTTGTTCCTTTGCCAGCCAATGACACGTGAAGCTCCAAAGACAGGAAGCAGGTCAACTTTAATTGTATTAGGATAATCTTGAAGCTCAGACTTGAAGACTTTGCATGTCAGTTGTAAGATGCATACTGTTCATCAGGCTTTTGATTGCAACACGTATGGCCACACATTTCTAAGTCCACTTGCTTTGGTTTGTACAGCTGATACAATGATGCATGCAAATAAACACACATGCAAACATTCACTTCACGACAACCGAATTCTTCCCCATGTTAGCGATGGCAGTTGAGGGAAATGGCAGATGGCCTGGTACTAGCCACTCACAGGGGTAAAGTAAGATGCAAAAGGTAGTATACAATATATACTATGTAACAGACAAAAACAACCATCCAACCATCTCTTAAGCTTCTACTTGACTCCCCTCAGCTGCCATCTGGTGCTTGTTTGAATTCCTGATGCGCTCCACGTTTGCCTGGAACTCATTTCGGGATGGGCGTACATCAAAGACAAAGCCGCCACACCTGTTTTGAGATTTGTGCTCCTGCTTTTTCACTGTACAAGGGTAAAAGCTTCTTGACCCAGCTTTGGGATACGAGGTGTGGCGTCAATGATAAAATCGTTATCCATGTTTCCGTAAAGGTAAAACCCAATCACTTGTTGCAAGACAAACATCTCACGAACCACCATCAAGCCATATCAATGTTTTTGCCTTCCAGAAACCCACCTTACCTTAAACTCTGTAAGTTCCTTCTTGCCTTTGTCCTTCCTCTGCAAGTTATCAAGCGTAGTCCCAAATGATGGCTGTACCTCTCTCCTCCCTGTATTTGTACTGCTATTTTTTTTCATTCAACCCGTGCCAACCTGTCATTCATGATGACACCAAAGCTTCCCTTGGCCAATGAGATTCTCCCAGGATCAAAGGTCATAATCCCATGGTGTTGTATAGTGTGCTAAGCCTTTTTAGTACTTGAGACATGACCCACTTACAAACAGGCTAATACAAGCCTACCTGTTCTTTTTGTTCACTGGCTTCCACATGTACAACCTGTCCTCATTTGGTTGACATGATTGATCCTTTTTTTAAACTCCACTCACAAATCCCTTAGCGTCCTTTAGCGACCTTTGTGCTAATTTAGTGCTGCTGCTGTCCACGGCGCCATCAGATCAGGATTCATTAATCTGCAAACTATTAAGTCTTACAGTGTTTGCAGTCAACGCAGAATGTGAGATAAACACTAAGTCCACAAATACAGCTCAGTATAATTGCAATTTACAGATGATCGTCTCCAAATGCAAGCAAGAGGCCATCAAGACTGTTTACCAAGAATGTAAGCACATTATCCCCAAAATTTAACTTTTTTTACTTGTGAAGATTTGGCCTTGGTCCGAAAGATCTTAGGTCAGATTTCGAGTAAATTGACCATCCTGCCTTGTTTTCAAACAGATAGACTATTTGATGCGGAGGTGGTGGCACACATTACATCTCATAATACTGACCATAATTTGAATGCCACAGCATATTTAGAGTACTACAGGGAACTTTCATTTTGGGTTGATTTTTGGCAGTCCCTGTGTCCAAAGCGGTAGGTAAGGCGACGCTCTGCTCCTTGCCGGAGGAGGAGAAGCTGCTGCCGGGCATGGAGCTCTCCACCTCCCTTAGCTCCAATTATATGTCGGTGGCGGCAGTCGGATCTGGGTCTGTCCATGGCTGGCTTGTCGCTGCCGGAGGCACCACTAGAGTCTGAACTGAAGGTCACGTTTGCTTTTGTAGGTCATATAGAGACATCAGTATTATCTTGAGACTGTTTCATAACCAGTTAAAAACTCCTTGTGGTAACTTTAAACATCATTAATAGGCATGTGCGTCTTGTCATGTTTACTGTTTTCAACAATATCAGTAGTTCCTGCACGATGCGGCTTGAAGCCGGCTGTAGGAAACTCTGTACACTCAGTTGCTTCAATTTACACTATTAGACTAAAATCTATGGGAACTGCAAGATGCTCTGAAGTCGGTATAGAACGTAGAAGGTATTCACAATGCAGTGCTCATTGGAATTTTGTGCCTGATGTAAGTACAGTATGCGTAATTGACCCTTAGATACAAAATTTTGTTCTGTATGGTAAATTATGAGGATTTTGGTGAGTTCCTTAGTTACAATGTAAGGAGGGATGGCACGTTCTCCAGGCTTGACTGCATCCAGCACAGAGATGACTCACTCTACTTAAGTACAAAACGTTGTCTGCAGACCTGAGGGTTGAGGGTGTTACGGGAGAGAGGTCAAGCTTAATCTGGGGGGATTTTACTGCACGCTTGCCAGGCAAACTGTTTTTGTACAAGCTAGCCAGTATCAGGATTGGTGACCTTTCAACATGCCACCGTGAGATTGTGCTAATTTCCAGTGATGACGGCAAAGGCAGCAGGATAATCACAGGTGAGTTGAGTGAGGATAGGGGCAACACTTATCCATGATCAGCCATGCAATCCCATCATAGCTCCTCCTCTGTTTGCCAAGGTGCGTTTGTGAACAGGGATGTAATCTTGTATGATCAGTTACACATCCAGACGTTAGCCCTGAGCAGATTTAAAGGAATTGCACAAAGACAAATCACTATCTAGATGGATGGACACGTGTGCATACACGTTTGCATACTATCCTAACAAGCTTGGTGACTTTACTTCTTTGCATCTCCAATGTGTTCTTTGAGCTCAATTAAAGAAGACAAATGTCCTTGCATGTCTCTCAGCATGATGCAGTTTGTTGTCAGGCTGCAGAGGCTACCAGCAGTTACAGTAACTTGGCATGAAGTCTGTTATTAAGCAACAGGACGGCCAGCTTGTAACCTCTACACTACGAATGTAGCTCCCCTCAGCCTGTCTACTTCTATTGGCAACCGGCAACCAGCAACCATATAAAGGGTTTGGGATGAAATCAACAATCAGTCAAACTGATATGCATTTGGTGCAACCGTTAGATCAAGGCAGGCACCTGAACAATGAGTAACCAAGCAGCTATATAAAATAACAGAAATGACAAAGTTTTAAAATCCAATGAACAAGATATAAATAACTCTTTGTTTTTATTTGATTTAACTAAAACTGGGTGTGATTTGATAAAAACGTTTATTGACTTGCACACAAGAGATGGGGTATTCTTCCAGTCTCATTAATAGTCATTAATAATGTGCGTTGAATGGTCCAACTGTTGAAAATGGTGAATCAGGGCTTCACATATCTGCAAAATGGAACATACATTTCTGAAAACAAATGTTGGCTACAATCTCCCTGACAGACTAAGGAGAAACACATGCAGCGGAATATGATAATGCTCATTTCCTGCCAGGGCCTTTGTGTCTGAGCCAGCTATGTTAATTATACAACGGATTTTATTTGCGCTGCATGGGTTTTGTGAGATAGGTTCCAGTTGTTGGCTTTGCTGAAATCCACTTCATGACTTTTAAACATTTGGAAGAGTTTGCATGGCACACTGTATCCAGAGCTGAGAAAGTAACTGTGTTTGTGCATGATTATGTGGAAATAAATGCAGGTTTGGCAGTATATGTAACTTTCCAAGATGTGTGTCATTTGCAAACTTCGTAGTTTAATTTTTCGTAGTTCATTCATTTCCAGGTTTGATTGTAAAACTTTTGCAAATTCATTGATTACAAATCAATCAATCAATCAATCAATCAATCAATCAATCAATCAATCAATCAATCAATCAATCAATCAATCAATCAATCAATCTTGATCCCGACCAAAGTGCCCTAATTCATTAGATAAACTGTGACTGAAGGAAAAACTGCATGTATCAACTGAGACATAAAACATTCTCAAAGCCTTGTTTAATTTACTTCACCTCTTTTACGTAATACCTACAAGTTCAGAAACATAGGCATGCAAGGTGCACCACATCAAATGTACAGATCAATCCAATCAGATGTAAACCATCTGAAAAATGCACTGTCCAAGCCTTTCACTCCCCCTCTTCAAACTGCTTTTTACTTAAGAAATATAAGATCATCTTTACCTGCTCCTCCGACTGGTGTGAGTGGTCTCTATGCAGCCAGGTGTGGTTCTGTTCTGCTTCTCCAATGAATAGCTCTAATAATTGTCCTTAGTGTCACTGTTAAGCCCAGTTAGACTTGTAATGTTGTTGGTTTGATTCCCCCCAAGGCTACACTTTGGACACCGGTTGAACCGAGAGGATGGAGCATGTGTTGTTGGCGAGAGGACGATTGTGTTTGAGTTGGGATGTCCTTTCAGAGTTTGTGTTGCCTGCTTTTCTGCCAGCCCAGCAATTTTTTCCGCCTCTTTTTGTTTTGTCTCCTTGTTTTTTTTCTGTAGAAATTGAAGTCATCAGTGTGGTGTTAAGGGTAAAACGGCTGTCACTCCACCCAACTTAACCATTTGGTCTACAGAGGAGGATTCACTCTTTACCCAGTACTAAGGGGGATGGGTGCACAGCCACAGTCATTTTATGGCTCGTTTCAGCTCACAGGCCTAGGGTGTGTTTACTAGGCTGTCAGGTGAGGTTACAGAGCAGCTTAGAGGGCTTTGCTCTCAGACATTCACACCCAACTTTTTATAGGAAAGTTTCACTTTTATTTTTTTTTTACTTTTTACAACTCAGGTAATTACTCTCTTACGTCAGTGTAGAATTTTTTTTACACCTGCTCATTGCCAGAAAAAGGTTGACAATACAACACTGTCTAATGTGGTGGAACAGAAGCCCCAGACCACTAAGTTAACCACTTATTTGGAAGTAAAAGTTTAACTATATTAGTTTTAACTTAATGAGTGGCTCACCCGTAAGATATCATGGGAAATAATAATTCCAGGAAACCTGATGCTGTAGACAAGCATTTCTCCTACTGTTAGTGTGCATTTTTAGTTTGATGCTTTCTGATATGTAAAGCTCTAAAGCAAATAGCTAAATCAAACTGCATGTGTGCACATCAATATATCAATTAAGAATACCTGCCTACTGTCCTGTTTTCCAGAGTTTCCTTTGTATTTGATCTGCAAATGTGCTGCTGATTGGTTGTTGGTCCTTCTTGTTTTTCTGTGTTGGTTTATAGGCCCTGTCTGTCAGTAGACTCAAAACTATTGGATGGATTGCCGGGAAATTTTGGTTAAGAAATTTGTGGTTCCCAGATGATGAATTTGAATTCCTTTGGTCATCCCTTGACATTTCCTCCAGTGCCATCATGAGGTCGACACACATTCTTATCCACCTCAGGAGGAAGCTTACACTATAAACTAAGATGGGGCACATGATAAACATACCTGCTAAACAACAGTATGTTAGCATTACCATTCATAAAATGAATGTTCATATTTCGCTCAAAGTCGTGATGTGTCTTGCAGAGGCTACTTATCTGTAGACTTGTTATATGTATGGGTGAGTAATAAGGATAAAATCTATTGACTGATAGTAAAAACTTCAGGTAGTTTCTATTTTTTATGTTTTTGCAAATTTGGAATATTAAGTTCAACAAATATGTGACTTTATTCCTTTTAAACTTGAATTTTATTTGTTAAGATTAGGACAAAAGTTTACTTTGACTAGATCCAAAGAAGAACCTTGGAAGATGGATTATGTTAATGCCGTCTGTCACCCCTCCCCATCTTCTTGCCTTCTTTTTCAGCCCAGCTGTGTGTGTGTGTTAAGAGCTCAGATGGGACATCTGGATGCCATGTCAACACTCTTGGGGAAAATTGTGAAAACAAGAAATGTACAAGAGATGGAGAGAGAGCTTTAGATAAAAGAGGGAAGGGAAAAATCCAACAACAATTAGGAGACAACTGCAAAGTGTTAGTTGTGTACAATCTGTAGAGAAAAGTTAGAGACTATAGATTAGGGTGACAATGGATGGACACAGAATATGAATAACAACAGACATAAATAGAGATAAGAGCTGGAGATGGTCTGGACTGAAGCACAATCTTTTGAGTTGGGCTGCCATGGGTGCAACAGCTGATTATACTTTCACTCACCATCTCAAGCAGGAAGATGTGAGGCTTACGGCTTTATAAAAGGACTTTACTGTCTAGACACGGGCAGCAGGAGCTCCACGCAGGATTTAAATAAGGGCGACCCAGGAGGAAGAGGAGGAAATTGTTCTGGATTGGAAATTGGTACAAATGGCCGTATAAAAACATGTGAAATGTGCTAAAAGCTGTTAAAACAAACATGTAACATGTTTTAAAGGTTGTGGTAGCGAGCCGACTGCTAATAATTTCACCCGCCGACTTGTATTGGATGGCATATAGAAGCGTTGGGTGTCATTGATACCTCCCAGCAACTCCAAGACAGAAGACTACTGACTTTCATTCTCATAAGTGGGTCAAATTTGAAGTAAAACTCAACTTTACAGCTGGATCTACTTACAAACACCTATCAGGAATCAAATGGGACATCTGGAAGACATTTACATAACAACTGCAAATGCCACAAACCTAATCAACTAACCTACAAACTTTAAATAGTGTCTGCTCTACTAAGAAACTCTTGACTAATACTCAAACAAGTGTTTCCAGCACATGTGGTACACATCAGCCAGGGTTAGTGGTGTTCTTACAGTTACTGCAGAACTTTGCGAAGCCACTATTGATACTGTAGAAAAAGTTAATGTAAAGTATAGACAGTGACTATGAATTTTTGCTCCTGATTTATTATCCACAGTGCATTCATGTATCATGAGGAACACTTTAGAGGATGTAACAGGGTTTCTCTGTAATTTCCTGCAGGGATGACAGTTATCTGTTTTGTCTTTTACTACATAAAGTGGAAGGAAGATAAGAATTTTGTCCAAATCTTGAATTGAGGATAATCTGCGGTGGCTTCTAGACATTACAGATGTTGATACTCGTTGGAACATTTGCACTGATAATGAAAAGCAGAATGTTATAGCTTTGACAATATCCAGATTCTTTTTCTGTTGATGTAGGCACAATGTGATCCAGTTTAGTGGTCATTGTTACTAAATAGTACAACATGCACAATAGTGTTTTTTGAGCTGCAGTTAAACACACACAATTTATAAATCACCATATATGACTGAATTGTAAATTAGTTTCAACTGTTACATCTGTTAATGTGCTCTTGTAATACAAAAAGACTCAAACACCAACATCAATTCCATATAAAGACTTATTCAGTCTTCTTACTGGTAAATTGGACGACCAAAAGGAATGTGCTGATTTTCAAAGTTTTATTTCCCCCTGGCACACAATAAAAACACATTTCTCAGACTCCTCCAATAGTAAGACGAAAAGCACCTCACTACCACGAAGGGGCCAAAAACCTGAGCCTTATTCCTCCTTATTTAGTTTTGAAGGGACCTATTGAGATGCACAACTGTGGAGAAAAATATTAAGCTATGGTTTTTTCTGCAGGAAAATCTGCCCAAAAGACCTTTGATGAACCTGTATGAATGGTTCCTTAATACAGTAAAGATAAGTTTAGACATAGGGTTTTCGAGAAATAATAACATTAATCACTTTTGACCACAAGCGAGCCTGTATCTAACTGAAAATTTTATGCTAGGACGCTTTCACTGTTTGTATTGAAGCTTCACAGGGAAGCTTAACTGAAACTATACTTTGAAATCATCATGGGGTATTTGTGGTTTCTGTCTGAGACAGTTGGAAGGGTAGATTTACATAGAAAATATTTGGAATTGTGCAAAACCCTGCAACCCCTGCATCCCTCCAGGACCAGCAGTTTTTTTTGTTTCACTCAAGGCTACATTTAAACGTAGGATAGAACAAAGATTATAGGTACTCTATGTACAGTAAATACTGTAAATTAATGACTTGAGAGACACAACGTGAAGTCAGGAGAATACAATATACAGATGAAGACTACAAGGTATGGCTCTTTGAAAACAGTTGGGCCATGAGTATAAACAGTTTAGCAGAGACACACCAACAGGCCTTGACGATTTAAAAAAAATGCATCTTCCATCCATCTTATTAAAGTTGTTTCCCCTTTTGTAAATCACAGGAAACATTATGACTTCATCCTAAAGATTTAGGCCTGAAAGAAAGAAATTAGCAGCTAAAATGACAGCACACTCCACAGTGTAATGCAGCCCGCTCTCACCAAGTGACGTGTGAATGACACGACAATTTGGAAGAAACGTCTGTGTGCGATAAGAACGCCTTTTTTGCTTTTTGTGTGTCATTTGTACAGCATGTAATCTGGACTGACTGCAATGCAAACACATCCGCGTGAATATACTACGCTCTGAAAACGTAGCGTAGTATAAAGTGAGTGAGACCTCTTATGGTGGGCGAGAAGGCCAGGAGGCCGGTGTTCGAGACCAATGTCACAAAGTGTTGTTGCCGTTTTGTGAAATTTGTGACTTGTTTTCCTGTTACATTGTTTCTGAATGTATTTTCAACATACTTATTTTAAGCACAAACATTGTTTTTCTTAATCTTAACAAAATTTTCTTATTGCCTAAACCTAACTGCTGTTGTCACAGTAGTTTTGTTGCCTTAATATAACTGCAACCAATTTCGTGGTATTGACATGGCGTAAAATTACGTGTAAAATGCTTAATAATGACACGCGTAAATGTCAGAAATGTCATGCTATTTATATGCCTTCCCATGTCATCGGGTTGAGTAAGTAGTAAGTAGAAGTTTTATATTATTATATAATATATTATCTCGCTGGACAAAACTGACTGTAGATTGTGGCTCTGTTCACTTGGCTCCAGTTTATTCCTAAAAGCAGACTATAAGAGAGGGGTTTCTAATGTTTGTATTCATACTGTTACCTATGTAACCATTATAGAGCAATACGATTCTTAGTATTCTAGGTCTGGGTACAATCAATTCATTGTCACTGACATCAATTCAGAGATTTGCAGAGAATACCCCAATTTGGTTATTTTATACCTTTTAGGCAAAGATTATAAACACATTATACTTTGTAACTAATGGATTTACTACACCAGCCAAATAAATTTTTTTGTGTAACTTGAAAGTTGCCTTTATTAATCATTCATAAATAATTAATATAGGATTTACCAAAAACTAATAAAACATTATTAGTTAGTATGAATTTTCAGCAAATAACTTATAAATACCATACATGCTATCTTTAAAGCTAATTACACTTTCTCTGAATCAAATAAGATGGCTTCATCCATGTGTTTCCATACATGCTCGAAATTAATTACAGCAGGCTTAAAAAGCAATATCATACAAATATGTTGGAAACATAGTTTATTCAACTGTTTTTGGTTTCCTCACAGCAAATCCAAGAGCAGTTACTGAGTCAAAGGCCACAAAAAGAAATCACGATAAAATGGAAAATTACCTAAACAAAATGTGATATTACCGTAACCAACATGACACTGCTGCCAAGTTGATTTTGTACTGGCAAGAAGCATTTATCAAACATGACAGCACCTCAACTGCAAAAGCTGTAGTTTATTATGAAAGAATGGTACCATTGCATGCAAATAATGCAGATGTATACAAATCAGCGATGCACATTTAAGTTGACAGCTAGGAATTAGGTATGGTAAAGAAACAATTTGAATCGTGATTTCTTGGAAACATCATCCATCATCTCAAGGTTTAGCTGAGCAGAAAAAAAGTTGTTTCAAGAATACTACCAACGTCTTCATCAAGTCATTTATTAAACTCTTTGACACCAAGTACTTCAGAAACAGCTTAGTTTGCTCTAAATTGGAATTAAAGGAGTTATTTCCAATAAGAAATCGACATTTCTCAGTTGGGTATGTATACGTTTTTTTCCTTTGTAGTTCAAAGAAGTCAATCAGTGGAACATCATGGTATTTGTATCAAGGTACCCTTTTTAAAGAAGGCATACATCAGCAGACACAAGTAAATAACACTGGTATTTTACTGAAAACCACTTTGATTCATTCAAGATGTTGAAAAATGTGACTTCTATGTAACTGCTATTTTACATTTGTTGCTGGTCCTTTGCACAGCAATGGATTCATTATTGTACCCACCTTTTATTATACATGCTAAACAATGGAACATACAATACAGACAACAAAATGACGATTAACAACTGAATTGAGACATTGGAGCCATTGTTTACTCCATTGTGTCTTTCTTCAATATCATCAAATACAAGTTTGGAATGTTTAAAGTGTGTGTTTTCTATCAAAGCAGGTAAATACATTTTTATTTACAGAACTTTTGGTCCTTTTATATTTTCTATATTTCTTTCCTCTTTTTTTGCCTTCATGTTTATTTGAATATCTAGAGTCAAATATTTAAAAACACTTGTTTGACGCCTAATGAATTTAAAAATCTGACTGCATGTTTGACAAAATATGTTGTAGCTTGTCCTTTCATCTATTGTATCTCAAATTTGCCCAGCTCTTGATTCATTCAAGATATACAGTATATTTAATTGATGAAGATGTCATTACAGTAAATTTGCATAATACTTATATGCAAGGACATCTGAGTACTATGACAGAAGGGGATATTACGCCATTGAAACCCAGAAGGCTTTGGGCTGACTCATTGTAGTGGAGAAGGAGGTCATGGCAAGTTTATTGATTTGAGGGAAGTCCTTATTCAAAGATGATATCTGAAGCTTGGCGCAGGCAGACGGAGTAGTCATGGGGCATGCTGGCAGTTGTGATTTGGTTGGCGTCCAGACGCAGATGCTTCAGGTGGGAAAAGTTGACGGGTGTGATGAGCTTGCAGAAACTTGTCAGTTCAAACTCTACAGAGAATCAAAAGTGAAGAAAAAGTTATGGAAGTTGGCATAAAAACAAAATACTCAAAAGTTATTATATACCTTTCAACCCCCTTATACTGGGGTTTAAAAGGTACCCTGTGGAGTTTTTGACCACTAGTATGAGGATGAATGCAAAACACATTCCTGTGGTTTGATGCTATTCTGTTGATCGAGAGTCATTGGCGATAATGCACAAAGAAAGATAGCAATGCACCTGGAAAGATAGTCAAGAAGATTGCAGGCTTGCAACCATGGATATAAATAATGCACAATTTAAATTATTCAAAAAAGTAAGCACTTTTGTTATTCGTGTGGGTTGGTAAGGCATACTAATCATAGACATAACATTAAGAAAATAGTCAAAAAAGCCATCAAGAGAAAAGATTGCCAATTGACACTCACTGTTGATTTCGTTGGCCTGGAGATAGAGTTGCTCCAGTTGCTCGTTGATCTCGGGGATGGACTGCAGTTTGTTGAAAGACAGGTCCAGCTCCACCAGCGATGTCACATTGAACACTCCAGCAGGGAGTCCCGAGTCCACCAGCTTGTTGTGGGAGATCCTCAGGTACTGCAGCGAGGGCAGCTTGCTCAGGTATCCTGCACCGATACCGTCAATGTCGTTGTAGTCAGCGTAGAGGATTTCCAGTGAATTAGGGACTCCGGCTGGCAGCTTTTTCAGCTTGTTGTGGCTCACATCCAGGGACAGCAGCTTCTTCGACCCTTTGAATGCTCCCCCGATGGCATCGGAACTTAACTTATTGTGCTGAAGGTTAATGGAAGTCAAGTTCTCCTTGTCAGCCAAGAGTCCAGAGGGGAACTTGGATATCTTGTTGTGCATCATCTTCAGCTCATCGAGGGACTTTGAGGGAGGGATGACTGGCTCTGTCAGGTTGTTGTTGCTGAAGAATAGC
The DNA here is from genome assembly GCF_023349555.1 of Cebidichthys violaceus. Lineage (NCBI taxonomy): Eukaryota > Metazoa > Chordata > Actinopteri > Perciformes > Stichaeidae > Cebidichthys > Cebidichthys violaceus. The sequence continues at coordinate 11,462,174 of NW_027176384.1, forward strand.
TTCTCCAGGGCTGTGAGCTTGTCGATGGTGCCCTTTGCTATCTTAGCATTGGTAATCTGGTTGTTGTCAAGTACCAGCCAGCGAAGTCCATCAGTAACATTATCAAACACCCCTGCCTTGATCTCTTCTATCTGGTTGTTCTGGAGGTACAGGTACTTGATCCCTGTTGGGACCATGGGAACAAACTTGAGCTTGCGGCTGTCACAATACATGGCGGAAGGGAAGTTGATTGGGCAGTCGCATTCTCGATCACAGTTGGGCCCTGAGGGTCCTAGCATGGAAGCAGGCTGGTAGTCATAGTCCTCATACTGGCACAGGGCTACGCTGACCAATACGGCCAAGAGGGGTGCACGGAGAGGGAACATAACTTCTTGAGAGCCAACAGACAGAAGGGAGGGGGAGGCATGTAATAAGATGTAAAGGTTAGAGGGGTCAAGAAAATGTTTGAACAGAAATGAGACAGAAATGGGTTTCTTTTGTTGAAGCCTCATTGTAAGAATTCTGGTGGCATGATGGGTTGAAGGATAAAACAACTATAATACAATACAATGCCCCAATATAATTGGTCAAGAGTTCAAGTCAACCCATCGTTGACCAATAAGTCCTAGATTCCTTGATTCAATAATTTGTGTCGAGCCGCATCATTACAGCTGCAGCTTGAACCAAACTGCACTGCTCCCACCACTTCATCGATCAACTTGTCACATTTCAACATAAACTGGCAATGGGAGCAATAATGCAACACAGATGTTCCTGGAGTGCACAATATATATACATGCAACATGTTACACTGATCTTCAACATGTGTTTTTTGTAAGAAACCCTAAATAAAGGGATTTTCATCCAATGAAGCAAACACACAGGACAATGAACTAAAACCAGACATATAACTAGTTCAAGATTATGACTGTATAACATCAACCCTGCAGACATTGCAGAACCAGACTAATTAAATCCAGACACATGAAAAATGCAGATAGAAACTGGATCCAAGTGCAACAGATTGTTTTCTAAAGTCTAAAGTGACCAACACCTAAGAAACAGTCCTAAAAATACACTACAGATTTGTAAAAATATGTAAGATCTAAGCAAATACACTGTTCTCCTTAAACAATATGCAAATCGTTAGACTTCTACCACTTATTTTTTGTTTCATGCATTGGTAATTTTTGCCTTCTCTGTACGAGCACTAGCCACGGACCATAGCTGTGACATCTGATAATCCCATCCGGAAAGCAAAAATAAACAGTAATAATTAAACAGGAAATCACAAATCCATGCCTCCACAAGAAAGCTTACCTGTGGTTCTCTCTTTTCGTGTGCGTGGGGTGGAGGGCCAGTAGGTAAGAACAGTGTGGTGTTCAAAAACTGGAGGTCTCTGGAGAAAAACACAGAGGGAAAGAAGGAGAGAGGGGGTGGAGAGAGAGAGAGGGGTAGATGGAGAGACAGAGAGGGAGGAGGGGAGGCTTCCTTAGCAAACTGCAGTCAGGTCGTCATATAAATTGAAGGTGTCATCATTATAACTGTTTGGGGGAGCATCATCCAAAAACTGCTGTTGACTAACCAAGAGCAGGTGCATCAAGTAACGTGACTATTACAATCACAAAAAAGCTAAAAAAAAAAGTATGATACTCTTAATATTACCTCCACCTTTTCTAATATGTATCGCCTTTACAGACCAACCACTTCTTCTGGTGATTGTTCTCCAAACAACCATCCCAAAATGTGTGCAAGAAGAAACTCAAGTTGAAATTGGGAAGGCGGTTTGTGGAAAAATCTAAATAGTAGGGGAAGCTATGTGTGGAAAAATGTGAAAATGATCTCTGGCAGCAATTTAACCCAGACGTCGGTTGTGAAGAGAAATGCATTTAGCGGTACCTCTCAAGCTGTGAATAAGGCTTTGGAAAATCTGACAAAGAGGTTATGAGAAGGCCAGAGAAGACTTGAATAACACTTGACGCAATCACTTATTCTCCTCAGTTTGTGACTAAAGGTATGGTACTGAAATGAGCAAAGGTAGATTAGAGCTGATTCAATTCATATGTCTTGGCTAAGAAACATTCTACTCTTCATTGTTGCATCTCAACACTTTTCTTCTCCACAAGCGGAGCGGTGCAGTCACCCTGTGTATTTTATACTTTTCAAAACAAATAGCGAGACAAATGACCAAGGGTGGAGTTTTACTCATCTGATAGGTGCAGTTTAAGGAAGCTGGTGGGAAAGAGAAATGACTAAATGTTTCTCCCATTTGTTGGTCGACATCCATCACAGCATGCAGGGAATTGACGGATGGATTTAATTGGTCGCAGTATGGTCTGTTTCTCTCCTCACATACCATTGTTAGAGACCATCTTGGACACATTTCCAAGTGTCTGGAAAACTTTCATACCTCGCATTCTAACTCAAAATATCTGATTTCCCCTGATATTTCTCCCACACCAGACGATCTGTTTGTCATTCGACTGCTTTTTAGAGTTGTTACCTCTTTGCTTGCATCTGAAGGCTTGTTTGACTCACTGAATCATATTTTTCATTTGTAAGGATCTGAAAGATCTTGTGCATTTGTAAGGATCTGAAAGATCCCCAAAAGTATTTATTTAGACATTTTTTGTTTTCACTTTGTTTGGCTAACTCTAAAGAAAGGAATCACTGTCTGTGTGTCCTTCGCATATCTGTTCATCTGAAGGACTTCACACTCAATGGGTTTATTGCTGGGGGCAAAAGGATGTGCAGTGTCAAATTTGGTGCAATTTTGACATGCAACACATTCGATATTAATACATTTTAAATAAACAAGCAATAGGGCTTTGTGCAGCAGCGGGAGCTTGAGGGCTCTGTGGACTGAGTTGAGCATGTCGTGCACAGTTGACTACGGTTCAATTTTGCTGCTGGTCGATTGGCCCAAAGGATGCTTTTGCAGACTCCCCGAAATCTGCGGAGTAAAATTGCACTGCAACTGTGTTTAAAAAAAGAATGGAATGTTCCTTTCATGTGGGGAAAGTGGATGGAAACAGTATGCAGACCAAAATAAACAGTTTGTCATTTAAGTACACAAAGCAGCTCAAAAAAATGAGAAACCATGGAGTAATTTCTAACAGTCAGTTATCTAAACAAACTTAACGCATCTCAGATTATTGTTGGGAAGGTGAAAAATGCCCTGAAACTATTTCCTCAAGCCAATTTTGGCCCTTTTTCATTTTTCCTCTATCTGTATTTCTCTTTCTCTGACACAGCTCTCTTGAGAACTTTGTTTCTGAATAATAGATAAGAGATAACTCCCTTCTTACTCTCCTGTTTTTACTCCCTTATTTGTGTCTCCACTGACATTCAGTGATAGATGCCTTTAATGTCAATGCAACAAAGGCCATGTGAGAAAGTCATTAGTATTTCTGGGTCAGTAGTTTAAAACCCCTTAAAAAAGGTCACAAAACACATGCACCAAAATAATCTAAGCAAATCTCAAAACCCAATGAGTTCACTCATTTTTATCAAGCCATATTTTAGATAACATACTCTTTATTTACAACTTTATTTATACAATATTAATTTGCCATTTCCTGATTTTAAGAGTTGACGAACATTGCCTGAACTGAACAGTTTAAGACATAGTAGAAGGCCAAGTTAAATGTCCTTCATTATAGTTAATGAGCCACACCTGGGGTCATACCGGCCCATACAGCGCAGGTGGCTCGTGAACAATTCTTTCTCAGTCCGATTTAGCCAACTCCACACTATGAGCAACACCCTTCACATTATACATGTCATCTATTGTTGTCAAACTACTGAGAAACTACTACTTTAAAATATAGAAGTACACTAATTAATTATGTGCACAAGTGGTCCAAAAATAACCCTTGATACTTGCTGTCCCAGTACATTTCAAAGGGCAAAGAATAGACAAACCCGTCATACTGAATAAAAACAGCTTTCCATTGGTCCGCACACAGTTAACATTTGTGCCCTTCATCAGGAAAAAAATATTTATTTCTTGGAGGTTGGTGTGTTTTTACCTCTGTAACTGGCAGTGTTTTTGTGTGAACCCAGACTTAAGCTGTTCCAGACTGTTCGCATAATGGAGGCTGGAAAACAGACCTTTTGCTTAGTCACTGTGCTTCTTCTCCTCCAAAGTGTTGTCTGTCTTATGCTCTCACATCCTTTCCATTGGGCCAGATGGCAGACATTGGCTTTCAGCACTATTTTCCTAATACTTTTGTTTGTACTTAAATGGAACTTGTTTAATTTCCCTGCAGTAATGCCAAATAATGAATTATAGGAGAACATGAATTCATGGAACAACCAAACACGGATACAACTGTTTCCCATGCATTGAACATATTTCAGGGCCTAAACCAGATATATTTAGGTCTTTTAAAAGTTATTTTGAGTAAATTATGTAATATTCAACAAAATAATTTTGCTCGCCCCTTCTTTTTCTTTTTCTTTTAACCTCATTGTGTTTACCGGTTGCAAGTAACGTTGTTGCACTATGTAAAAGAAGGCCTGCAATGCTATTGAGATGATTTGCTACTTTAAGCAATATATTTCATATTTAAGTCAAATCACTTCCTGAAATGTAAATTGGTCGGTGCTGCTTAGATTGATAATGAAGATGCATCACTCTGCAGCTCTGTGCAGCTTTTAATTGGTTTCTTAGTTTGCTGGTCTAAAAGAACAAAAACATTAGCTCTCTCATGTTGTGTCCTGTTTTTAGATTCAATGAGAGTATTTTCTTACTTATCCAGTTTAAAATAATAGGGACACTACAGCAAAGTGTGTCCATTTCAATCAACAAAGCAGGAAATGCAAGTCATGGGTGGTGTTCATACTGGTAAAAGGGAAATGGGGGAAAGTACCAAAAGAACGATAAGTTAGCCTACTGCTTAATGCTGTTGTGTGGAGTTGATGTTGAATAAAGTCATAAACGTACTCGCAGTAGTCGTCAACACCACAGCCTACATGGTCTATTTATAAATTTATGGCATTTACCAACCCTGTCACCGGCCCAACAACCTGCATGGCCCAGCGGGACCAGTGGGACTCAATTAGCCACTCTGTCCCCGAAAGAAGTCTGCAATCAAACATGTACTGTGGAGAATATAACAAAACTGCTTTGCTGTGAACATAGTTCTTTATCTGTGCAGAAAGGATGGCAATAATCAGGGTTTATGAGTGTTCACAAACCCAAACCTATTAACATTTTTCTTTGAGGATGTCATCCATCACTTGGCTTTATTACAAGGAAAACAACACATTTACTCTAACAGGACGAAAGAATTAGGAGAAAACCGGTGATAAAAGTCAATCAGAACACATTTGAAGGGATGACTATGTGACATGTCAGAGTGTTTCTTGCCTTGCAAATACAATCAGTTTGCAACAGATTCACTCTGTTTCTTTGAGGGTTGGGGGCCTTTAACTGTGTTCCTGGAAGTGTTTTGTTCTGAACCAAACATTCTGGCTAAGTTACAGACGAAGGGAACAATGTGTGTACACTCGTGGAAAGAACTCTCTTTCCTCCTTTTAATCTGAGGACTTTGTCTGTAGTTTACCTCTTGGAGACAAACATTTATATATTTTGGACCACTGCCATAGTACTCGTGTCATATAACAGCTTCCAGTCAGTCTTGTCCAATTCAGATCAATCCATTTCGAACATTCAAGTCAATACTCGGATTAGACTTGATTAGAGGGTTATTGAGATCACCTGTTGTGCAAGGACTGGCTCCCAGTAAAGACTTGAGAGCAACTTGGTGCATTCCCCTTCTTGGCCAATCAGGCTGTGAATATGCCCTTTCTTTAGGGCTTAAGAGAGGTGGGGGATTGCTCACGCTTGACTTTATGCAGACCTCATTTTAGCATATTCAGCAAGAAACTCTGGTCTGTAGGACCCTTTGAGACTTCTTTACCATCTTTACTTTTCTTGAGTGAATATTAAAGGACACCTTTCCACTATAGGTTACTCGCATCAGGGCAGTCCTAAGTGCTATTTGTGCAAGAGTTTGTGATTGCCTAATGATAACCTCATGCCCAAGACTTTTAAAATTCTCATTGAAACCCCCTTCATGCACATTTCCTTATTGGCAAAGACGAATATGGATGGATGGATGGATGGATGGATGGATGGATGGATGGATGGATGGATGGATGGATGGATTTTATCTATCATAAAAACTGACATGTTAAAATATGTGCAGTGCAAATTATCCTCTGGATTTTTTTTTTATATAGTTACAGATAAATACGAGCACATGAGCAAACAAAAAAACTTCCAAACTCAGGTACACATACACGTGCCCTGACAGAGGTACACAGGATGGAGATCCAAGCACATTAGCAAACTGGGATATTTTTGGACTTCTTGGCACAGACACACAGAGGCTTCTAACACAATCTCAGACAGCACTCAGACACCACCTTCTGCTCCAACCATGTGGCCATGTGGTAAGCACTGCGCTTAAAACCAGAGACTCATCCCCAGGCAGGCCAAGTGATTCTCTCACGGGCTCACGTGTGCTGCAGAAGTGAAGTGGAATTAAAATGTACTCTACATAACAGACTTCTGTTCCTCTATTTTTCTTTTTTTTAATTACCTGCCTGTATCACACAAATTACCCTTATTTTACAATCCCCAAATTAAGGGATAAAGTGAATTGTTTTCATATAAAATCTCATGCACAGTAATAATAGGGTTTAACACATTGTTGTGTTGTTGATAGGATTTGATTGAGGAATTTAACATCTCATTACAGGTATCAGAGAGGTATGCAGTTTTTGTGTGTACGCGACATTTGGTTAATGTAGTTTGGATTTGCAGATTGATATAACCCTCTGCATAACTGTGTGACACATCTGCTCTTCGGCAGGATCTCACCAGTCTTTGCTTTCAACTTGGTGAAGCCGCTCGGCTTACAGTGCTTGCATAAGCGCCACAACAAGACAGGCACTACACACACACACACACACACACACACACACACACACACACACACACACACACACACACACACACACACACACACACACACACTCTCACTCTCACTCTCTCTCTCTCTCTCTCTCTCTCTCTCTCTCTCTCTCTCTCTCTCTCTCTCTCTCACGCATGCGCGCGCATGTGAAAACGCACTAAGCAATGAGTGTACAGTATGTGCAAATATGCTCTGAATTAAGTCGGTGGAAACATATTTGCACACAACTGATTTTCTCCAAAGTCCTACTTCTTCTCAAGCTTTTTACACGTCGACGGAAACCTCGCAGACACTTCAGTACACGCACCAACACACAAATACTGGCAGCGGGCCTAAAGCAATAAGTCTAAGTGCTTATGGTCTAGAGAGGATAGTCGTCTGTTGAGGAGATCAAGTTGGACCGTGCTCATGCATGTGTGTTTCACGGGGGGAGAGACAGGCAAAGAATATAGAGTGCTGTTCTAATATAGACCACATGGGGGCAACAGCTTGAAGTACATTCACTTTGCTATAATAAACTGATTCTGAGGTGTTGGGATGAGAGCCAGCGTTCAAACACTGATGCCTTTCAGTCTGTTCTTGTCTGAAAAAAAAGAGACCCAAGTCATATCAGTGGGAGAGGATTTTGAGCCAATCATAACTCTTAAATGTTCTTTTTTTATAACTTCTTTTTTGGGTAGGCAGTATGCATTATTTGTAATTCAATGCCACACAGTTAGAATTTTAGTGAGGAAAGCAGCTTTTCTGTGGAGGCCCAAAAGTGACAACTTCTCATTTTTCTATTTTTTTTTTTTTCAGTTGATGAAGTAAATGGAAACTGTTGGATTTTTTTTTTTTTTTTTTTCAATCCTGTCTCTCTTCATCTGCTTCTACCCACCGATTTCATTTTTTTTTATTTTCCCGTTTTCCTCCCAATATGTATACTTTATTCTCAGTGTGTTTTTAAAATAAGCAGTTGGTGGCAGTAATGAACTGATACTTTTGCTCAAAAAGAAAACCTAGCTTTTTCGGGGATGAATTGAATTAATGATCTCTTATGTTTTTACTTATTATTTTTCATCCGATAGCATGTTAATGATAATTGTCACTTCTGAAACTTCAAACAATGCAACAAAATGAAAAATTGGTGAACAAAAGCTGAAGACACCAAACGACCTGCTTGCAGAGGCAGGAGTCCCAACCACCATATGTCTCAAGGGAGTATTTTCTTTCACCAAAATATTCCCATTACAGTCTTTTAAATGACTGAAGGATTTTAAATCACTGGTGGCAGAGGCCAGAAATGGTTCTTGAGCAAATATTTCAGTTTTACCTCAGACCACAAAACCCATCAATATGAGTTGGAGACTACAGAGGTAGCTCAAAGAGAATCCATAACAAGTCCGATTTTTTAAACTTTTCTTTTAGACCCTCCATCCTGCTGTTTTTACTCCCCCGGTACATGGATGTGTTGGTACAATGGCTCAGTAATATATATTTTTCTATCCACAGCAGGGGCGTCTATAATGGAACCTGCCGGCCCATGTGGAGTTTGCATGTTCTCCCTGTGTCAGTTTGATTTCCTCAGGGAGCTACGGTTTCCTCCCACAGACCACAGAAACGGTGGACTGGAGACTCTAAATTCAATGCGTTGTCCATCTATTTGTGTATATGTAGATGCATATATGTCCTGTAAATGTATACAGTACATCCTGTGATGCACCCTGACTCTTGGCCAATGGATGCTGGGAATGGCTCCACCCTCCTTGAGCCCTGTCCAGGATAAGGGATTATAGAAAATGGATTGAAGGCTGTATTGGAACAAGTTCCGTATGTTGTCACCCACTGGTAATATAATTTAATCCTTTATGAAAAATAGGTCTGAAAGGCTCGATGGGACTAAATTATTTGTGGAAGTATTTTTCAGTGTAGTTTGTTGAACATGGGTCTTTAACAGGACACTGCCATTAGTTTCCTGTACAATGCTGTTATTATTAAAGTCAAAGTAGCTACGACACTATTCCCTGCATTTGAAATTCATATCCTGAGTGAATGAACTTGATGAATGGACCCCCATGTTATGTTAATAGAACGTATAGAAGAATGTGACCCATACATATTAATTTGTTGTTACCAGATGACAAAAACATTGCTTTGTTAAACAAAACCTGATAGTGTGTAATAAAAGTGAAAATTTTAACTTTTTTTTTTTTTTAAAAGTGTCCATCAGGCTGAAACATGTTAACAGCCAGATTTCTGTGAAGTGTACTTTTCTTGTTGTCAGCTGGACAGCAGAAATATATGTTGCAATGTGGCAAGAAATCTACTCTAAGGCTGTTTGGGTGCATTTCTTTCCTTTTGAAAAATCTGAAGCATTAAAATGCATGAATCTCATAAAAATAGCACATTTTCTAAATATTTAAATATCTTTGTCTTTTTTTTTAATCATGAATATGTGCCTGGAGCACATTCACTTCATGTGTGTGTTTATTGTTAAGGTGTCTCACCTGCTTCACAACTATACCTGTGCCTCCTCTTGACCTTGTTCGCCAGGAGGCCGCCACCCTCTCTTTATTTGTGCTGTAGCTATTGCAGCGCCATCCAGTGGGAGCACAAATCTCCATTGAAATCGTTGATAATTAATGCAAGTTCTGGTCATTACATGCATCAAAAACTGCTACTTTTTCCATTAGTATTTTTATTTTGTTCAGGACACCTTAGCTGGAGCCCCTTCTCCTGGGAAAAAAAAGAGGAACACCTTTGTTGCTGATATATTAAGTCTGAGCTATGGTAAGTGCTTGTGCCTTTAAGCAAATGAGAGGTTTTTATACAGCGTTTATATACAGCGTCTATACATACAACATTCACACCAACATGGTTGCAGTGGGCATGCTAGTCCACATACACCATATTTTTCTTGACTCTCAAAAAAAAAAAGAAATTAAAAGGGCAGGAAAACATGGAGAGAAATACATACAGGGATTAACAAGAGATTCCAGAAAGCACCTGGTTCAAGTTGAAAGAAAAAAAAATAAGGGCATGCATATAAATCTTTGGGAATGGCTTCTGTTTAAAACATATTGTTTATTCTACATTTTTTATAAGCTATTTTCACCTTCTTTTTTTTTTTTAATGGAACAACATACACTAGGCAAGGAACATGAGGAAATGTGATAAAGAAAAAAGTGTAAAAAAACACCCAGAACCAAACCCAGAACACTGAAGTAAGCACAAGAAATCACAATGTGATAGAAGTCACGGTTGCTTTTATCTCTACTTGAATTGAGTACAATACAAATAGAAACTCTGAGTTCTTTCAAAGAGTGCAGCATGGTAATGTTACACTCTGAATGCTATTCCTAGTACACAAGTAATATCTAGTACATTCTAGTATACCAGTTGTTAAAGGTATTGTAAAACACAAGTTATCCCCTTGCTGCCTGCTCTACAGGCCAGCTTTCTTATAATTCATACAATGGCTAAAAGATCGAAAGTTGATCGAAGTGGGATTAATAACATTTTCCACTGAGTGAGGGTTCAAATCTTTTTGGTTAGGGTTCACCTCTGAATTTCAATTTGTCCACTGAATGCAAATGATACAGCATGTATGTGAGAACATATTTGAAATGTTAATTGCTTGCTTATAACTGCATCTATGAATGATGTGCTGTGTGTGTGTGTGAGAGAATCACCGCCATATGCTGGTGTTTGCTGTAAGCCGCGTGTACTACTGCTGCACCAACCTTGAAGCTAAATAATGAAAATGATATGTTGTGTTTTGAGGTCCATGTCCATTAACATTTTGGAATGAGTGTGTGTGGACTAATGACATCACCGTCTGTGGGGGAGGCAGTGTTGCTAGGGGTCAGTGTTGTGGGGCTGTGGTCAAACACGCGCAATTGGAAAACTTTCACACGCTCATTTACAAACACACACACACTTCCTCGCAGGGGTGCGCAGGACGCTCTACTTCTTCCTGTAGTTGCCGAGCTGGATGGCGGAGCGGTCGAAGACGCAGCGGAAGGTGATGGGCTGAACTTCCCAGTAAGGCACAGGGTTGCTGAACAGGCTGATGCCAGAGTACATGGCCTTCTTGTGGTTGAGGCCAGGAGGACAGAAGTCCTCTGTTCCCACAGCTGCAATCTTGTTGGCATGGAGGTAGACCACCTAGTGAAGGGATTTAAATAATGACAACCTTTGGTCACTGAGTGGGACGTGCTTGGCAATAATTTAGGTTTTGCAAAATAAAGCAGATAAAGAAGATGATCACTCAAGAAATAATAATGGCTCAAGAAAGCAAATAGATTTTTTTTTTCCCTTTTTCAGGATGTTTAACTGTAAACAGTTGGAAAAGGACTTCCTACATGATCATTCTTCAGAAGAGTCGATGCTGCTTCGAACCAGCACGGATAGACAATGTAATGCTAATTACAGATTTCAAAGCCTCTAGATCCAAAAATACTAAACTATACATGAAGAAAAGTCCAAAGCTTAGTACATTTGCATAAACATGAAAAACTATGCAACTCATGCAGTAATAATGTTATACTATAATGTTATAATTCCCACCGATTTCACTGAGATCTTCCAACAAGCTTGTGCTAACTGAATTTGTTTCGCCAAACTCTTTTCGTCCCATAGTTTGGTTTGCAATGGTTGCTAAGAACAATGCAGTTCATTAGGAGTGAATATAAAACCCCAACAAACTATCAAAAATTACCCAAAAAGGTTTTATAGGGATGGGATAGATGCAGCAGTAACTTAGCCTTGAGAGGGCTAATGAAATTGTTAAATAAACTGAGGCCAAACTACAGTTAAAAGGCCTTGAATCAGGTCTGTTTACACTCCCCCCCCAACTGCCAAAAGCTGTAACATCATAGTACGACAGGCTACCAACACTCGACTCAATAAACAAACTAAATGAATCCATGTGCCTTTTTGTTATGGAAGCCTTGCTTGACTTGTAATCGGGCAGTGTGAACCTAAGCAAACCAAATGCAAAAATGCAACAAAAAGTCAACTTTTCCAGTATGGTTTGGATCAGAGAAAATTACCTGTGTGTGTGTGTGTGTGTGTGTGTGTGATCACACCGTAAGAAAATGAGAAACGTACTGTAGCTAATGCTCCGAGGTAATTTACTGGAACTAAATGGTCGCAATAGCAATTCCCCCGGTTCTTGTGATCATGTCGGGGATTCAAACCTGGATTGATAACACTGAGAAGTACTTTAATTATAGTGTTCATGGAACCGGTATGTACCTGGATGTACTTGTGGTCGGACAGGCCGGTGGGAACACTGATTAGAGCGTTGTTGTCAAGGTGCAGCTCTCGCAGGTGGGGGACGTTAGCCAGAGTGCCATTTTCCACAGAGCTGATCTCATTGTAACTCAGACCCAGCCTGCAGGAAAAAATCAAGTAGATGAGACATTGAAATGTGTAGCAGAACAAAGAACACAAGAGCACAAATTGCATGAGGGGAGAAAAAGATAATGACATCAATGTTTGTCTCCGGCTGCAAAAATTGATTGTTGGATAACAATATGGTACGAAAAAAAACGAGCTGAGGAAATGAAGATACTGAAAATAATCTACAGCTGTGATTAAGGCCATTACTTTCCCAGTCCATTTCTAAATTATGAGAAAATGTAAAATAATAACCATCCTTCTCTCATATCCTCTCCAACTCTACTCACGATACATCAAAGCCCTCTTTGTTCGAGTTTGGTATGCCATCTTTGGCACAATCTGAGCAGTAATCTTATAAACACAGTGTATCCACATTTTGAGCAAACCAGTTATTTTGATTATCTAAAAACTACTGCTTAGGTCTCGGGTTTTGTTATACAGTAAAAGCCTGTGAACGGTTATACCAGAGTAAAGCTAATACATGTACCAGAGAATGAAAACATGATACAGCAGGAAAAAAATTATCCGAACAAGAACTGCATCTCAAAAGGGGCCAGGCTATGTACCTTTTTTTTGAAAGATGAAATAAGGCCTGAAAAAGCTTAGTTCTTTCAAAAAGTTATATATATATATATATATATATATATATATATATATATATATATATATATATATATATATATATATATATATGTATATATGTATGTACTCACACCTCGCTAAATTCAATCTGGCGTTTTACAGCTAAAACCTTTCTTGATCTGGTACAAATAGCTTTTGGTAGCAGATATTAGCCAATTCAACATAGATACAGCTGTCTAACTGACATATTCAAGTTGAAATAACAACATAAACCAAAATCTTGCAAATGCCATTCATGGCAGCAGTGTCTGCTGTTCGACAAAGTATTGCTTTTAATCTAAGTAGGAAATAAATGAGGTTAATATGGGTTACTGTAAAGAGAGAATCATAATTCTTATTACTTGGCCAGGTTCTTCAGGCCCTTGAGGCTGCCAGCCGTCACCTTGGAGATCTTGTTTCCATCCAGGTGGAGCTCAGAGAGAGAGCTTGGCAGACCTGACAACCCACAAGACAAGGATTACCACCATTAATAAAGTGATGAGCTGGGAAACATTTAGGTGTTAGTTGGCAACTTGCAACAATACATTTCATCTTTAAAAAGTACAGATTAATTATCAAGGGATGACAGTTTCCATCATTTTATTAAAATACCAGACATGTTCCCACCCTGCGATACCATGCAGTACAGTTTGTGTGTTTTTATTTTTTCACGTCGAGTCCATTGTTTTGCTGAACACTTAAATCCAAGCATGCATTCTTTTGATAGAAAACTGACGTTTCTGGCTGAACCCTTGCGAGATAAAACTTGGATTAAGTGAAATTATTTGTGGAAATAGATAAATCTTCACCTTTGGGGATGTCTGTGATGTTCGTGTCTGCAATGCGAATGTAGGAGACCCTTTTCAGGTCAGCGAAAGCGCTGGCCTCAATTCCTGCGCTCCTCAGAGGGTTGGACCCAAGCTCTGAAAATAAAAAGGAAGAAAAAAACAAACAAACACTTGTAAGCGCAGACAGAAAGGAGAAAAAAAAAAAGAGAACAGCAGTAACAGACCACGTCTATGAAGTTGATTCCTCTCCTGGGGCGTTACAGGAACATGGAGCCGAGTCACGAGTAAATAAAGTCTTGGGCAAGAGAATAGATTGTGTTTGCAACGCAGCCTTTCTCCATGCCAGATTTTCTGATTTGTCACAGATCCTAATTCTCATGTCATTGCATTTTAAGTGATTAAATCCACACTTTAAGCTTCAGTTGAGCAACGACACTTTTTAATTTGTGGAACAGGAAGTTAGAGATGAGTTCTCAAAGGGACAAGAGGAGGATATGGAGCGGATGGACGGATAAAGGACGACAAACGAAAACATATGCGACGTAATCATGCGTGTAAATGACGTGTAAATCTTGAAATGCCAGTCATGCAAACTTAATTTCATTAATTTACCGTTCCCACGCAAGTACTCATTTGAACAATGGATAAAATTACTGGGTAAAATGACTGTTTGCTTTTACTCGTGGAAACCGTGGAAAATTTAAATTCAAAACACCGGTTTCCCTCTGGGTCATTATTTTCTATCATGCCTGTTGAACTGTAGCCATCCGCACAATCATACCTCCGGATATGTGACCTGTGCTGTTGAAAAACATATCCCACAAACCTCTTCAAGCAGTTCGCTATCCATATAAATATTACCATTTTTGAACAAATAAGAAAATGATTTTATTTTCATACCCATGACGATGACATGGGACAGGCCCTGGAAGGAGGCCTTTTTGATCTTGGTGATCTCGTTCTCGTGGATGCGCAGCTCCTGCAGGCTCTTGGGCATGTTGGCGGGCATGTCCTTCAGCATGTTCTTGGACAGGTAGAGACGCTGCAGCTTGGTCAGAGGGCTGAGGGCCTTGGCGTGGATGATGGTGATTTTGTTGTTCACCAGGATCAGTGCCTATAAGGAAGAACATCAAATGAGATGAGCTGCTACTACTACATATTACTTCTGTAATTCTTGCTGCATGGTGTATTGTGTAACACTTTGGGGAAGTAAAAAAAGTGCATCCAAAAATGGACCAAGAATTAATGTTGGCATTTTTTATAGCATTTTTTCCTGTCTGTTCTTATTTAAATTAAAAACTTCTATTATTATGGAATTTGACCTGTATTTGGAAGTTCACACCATTTCCTGCTACAATTGCACCATGGGACGATTGAAAACCTGTTCTTTCCAGATTAAATTCTACACAAACAGGACATTTTTGAGCTCAGCAGCTGTTTCGACCAGGTGCCTGTGCTGTCAAGATGAAGAGCCAAGCTCAAGTCCACTCTGGAGTTATCCCTAACGCATTTTCATAGAAATCTCACTCCTGCTGTTTCACTCAAATGTAAAGCAGAGATGAGGCAATGCTAGGTATGTGGTCTTTCCCCTTGAGAGTTACACTACAGTGGAAACAGCTCTGGCCTTCAGACGGAGGTATTTATTGCAAGCAAGAAAGCTAAAGGAGTTTAAGGGCGTGAGGGTGCACAGCCTTCGGGTGAATAGTTTCCATGCACCTGGTGACTTGGGGGAGTGGAGGATATATGGAGGAGGTTGAGGAGAGTTTGGGGATGGGAGGTGAAGTGGGGTCCATGTTTTCAGAATGAGCAGCTCTGAGGGTGGTAACATTTTATAGTTATTAAGAAATGAATGGGCACACAACCAAGAACATTCAAAAACAAGATGTTTCCCCGTGGGGATCACCAAGGTTCATCTTGAAGGGTTGCAGAAAGGTTGTTATGTAACCGAATCCCTATTACGTAACATTAGAAATACTACACCGACATGAAGCTCTGCAGATGTGAAATGTCTCTTACGTGTAGTCCTTTGAGGTTCTTGAAATCATTCTCCTTGATCTCAGTGATCTTGTTGTTCTGCAGGTCCAGCAGGGTGGTGTCGTCTGGGATGTCCTCAGGAACTGTCTTCAGACCTGATGGTGAATGTTTATGAGACATTGTTTGGATCAGATTTAGGGTAAGAGGATAGAGGCACGCAAATGCAATAAATCTATCAGAATGATGAGTAACAGGAAACTAAGTTTGCGGTGAGGCGGTGACAGCCCTGGTTCTTGAGATGAGGTTAACCACACTCTGACCTTGACAGGAAATGGACCTACTTGTCTCCATATTTCAAGAGTTTGATGGCCAGTCAACTGTAGAGTTTACAACAACTTACTGAGGACCTATAGTCTTGTAAATCAGGTCTACTAAGAGTGCATTCACCAGCCATCGTTCGCGTGGAAATTTATGCTTTTTAGTCTAGTTTGGTTTCACAGTGCACAAATTAAAGCAGACTTAAATAAAAGAATTGCTGAGGGCCGCGTACAAAGGAGCAGGGACACAGATCAGATTTACTTCATTGTATTTAAAAAAACCCAACAATTTTTTTTTGTTGTAGTAGTTTGGTATTCTAGTATACTGTTTATATTCTATAGACTTATAACTCTCCTAGTGTTATGTATCTTTACCTTTCCTGTGCAATACCTGGATAACCCGCTGCTGTAATAGAATTTCCCAATAAGGGGTCAATAAAGTACATGTTCCCACGCACCAATCAATCAGAGTTTAGCAACATCTAAGTCTGAACTTTAACTTTGTTGCTCATATAATCATACATATTTAATGTTGTGGAGAAAAAAAAACAAGTTTACGCTCTTGAGAACCGTTATGGCAGAGTTAAACCTGGATGAGCAGGAAAGAGTAACCGAAGTTACAGTAGCGACACTCTGCTTTGTCAAAGTAGCATGCTCCATAAAGTCTCGATGATAGGGACTTGGAGCAGAATGGGTTTTATATTGACATTCCAAAGGGACCAAATAAGTGTTTGATGTGCTCCGAGGCACACGTGGTGGAAATGGACCTTAGAACAAATTTCCTTTGGAGTAAGAAAGCGACAGCATACCTGAACGCTGAGCTCACGCAGAATCGTTTTGCTTGGACTTTAGCGCAGCACGTCGTGGTTAATGTGACGCAGAAAATGGCATCGGTAGTGAAAGACTGTTTGGTGGAGTGGGTAGAGCGAAGACAGCTGGGAGTCATGGTGTATGCTCTTCTGCATCCGTGGTAACCCAAAAAATACACTGAGATTCATAATGGGTAGTTTACATTTCAGAGGAAGAGGCGTAGAATAAACTGTTTAACAAAGAAGCTTACATTCTGCATCTCCAGTCCGCATACGTATGTCTGGACACATTTTGTCCTGGAAGCTTGTGACGACTTCTTTGCAGCTCACCCAAACATTACTTCCAGCTAAGTCTGCTTTTCTGTCAGCTTTTCCAACTCGGCAGTGGATGACCAACAAACCATCGCAGCTGTTTGTGGTCACCACTATCATGGCTGCACTACACTGTGTACCTCTATACTTGCACACTTTTTTTTTTATTATTGTTCTTCTCTTAAAGTCAGACGATCTCATCTTTTGCTGCCTCATTTCTATATCCTTTTTTTTTTTTTTTTTTTTTTTAAATAGTCACAATTGTTCACTCCATTTTATAGCAAAGTGATTGGAAGATGAAGTGCATAATTGTTTTAGACTGCGCCGGACACTCCCAAGCATTACTGACGGCAGTAAGTTTGGATTTATAACTGCACATCTTACACAATCAGGGTTTATAAAAGGTGCATCTTTAATAATTGAAGCTGCCGATTGTGCCATTAGATAAATACCTGCAACAAGAATAGGCAGTTGTGCCGGTCAATGGATAAGCAAATATAAACTCATTTCAACCCAAGGCTTAATTTTCTCTCCTGAATGTTTGAGCTGTCATCCTGCCAGCTGCAAACTCACACAGGAAAATCCACATCTACAAAGTGAAAGAGTGCTTTGGGATGGTGAGCAGACTCTTCTGTCTTGCCCGGGCCTGTGTGCTTGTGCCCAAATATATACATATAAGTTTTAATCGTGTGTGTGTCTAAGCGTGTGTGTGTGTGTGTGTGTGTGTGTGTGTGTGTGTGTGTGTGTGTGTGTGTGTGTGTGTGTTTGCATGCAGGCCAGCCGGTCTGGGGAACAGATGGAGGCTCGGGGCCAACAGTACTCATGCATTAGTTGAGAATCGCGCCATGGAGCTGCATCTGACTGGGGCCCCGGCTGGAGGACTGATGTAATGGAACCGGTGTTTTCCTGAACCTCACTCTCTCCAACTGTCTGCATGCTCTGCTTGTACTTGTATCATATGTAAACGGCATTTCATTTCACCGTCTCAACCCAGGCCTTCTGAAGCTTACTAAACCAAAGTTGGCTCTGAGCTGGTTATGTCTGTCCTCCATTTTTATTTCATCCTGTCCATCTGTGTCACTCCCTCTTTTCCTTCATCTGCCTCTTTGAAGCTCGTGCTCCATCCTTTCCAAATAAAAGCAGTGCCAAAAAACTATCAAACCCAACTGCGTAGCGAAGCACTTTTATGTAATATACAAGAATAAATGAGGTCAGGGACTTTTCTATGACAGAGTCTCTGTGACTCAAGCTCTTGTATATCAGATTAGACTAACACAGTGGATTGGCTCCAAACAACATAGATGACAATCAAGTAAATTGTTGTGACTGTGCTGAATTAGAAAGCCGGCGGAGTAATTGTAGTCTTTAAACCTTGATGAGTAAGCTTTACATTATGAAACAAGCTTGTTAAAATTCTGGTTTGTTCAGGACTTTCCAAAGCCAAATCTGACCTTTTTTAATCTCCACCTATGTTTCAAAACAATTTGGCCTGAAAAAAGGCAAATAATGTAATTGGTACAGGAAGTGAAATAAGCCTCACAGCATCTGTGAGCATTTAAGGTTTCAACATGGGTGTCATGTTCTCCGGAGGATTTTGCAATAATGCATAACTTAACATGACCCTGAAATGATGTGGGTTTGGGTGGACGGTTTGTAAAGTCAGGGACTTTTTCCGCTTCCAAAAAAAAAAAACATTAATGTCACTCAACACAATAAAAGTACATTGAAATTACTGCAGACACCCATCTGACCTCATCTCATCCAGTTAAGTCTTTTGTTTGAAATCCAGATCCAGATGGAGGAATGGAAAAACAAAATGGACATGAACAAGAAGCTTGTTGCATTTGGACTGAACTATAATTAACACCAAGTCGCACTGATTCATTTTAGGGATTGTGGGCTACATGTAGCATC
Organism: Cebidichthys violaceus; assembly: GCF_023349555.1. Taxonomy (NCBI): domain Eukaryota; kingdom Metazoa; phylum Chordata; class Actinopteri; order Perciformes; family Stichaeidae; genus Cebidichthys; species Cebidichthys violaceus. The sequence goes on from NW_027176384.1 coordinate 11,481,259, forward strand.
GGTACAATCAAGGCTCCAGACTGCAACCAAAATGGTGGCATATGTGATCATTTCAAGGGATCGCATTTGTGCGTGATGATCATTACCACTGGTGCCCCCCGGTGGAGTCTCCAAAGTCAAATTGGTGAGAAGTCGGCAGAACCGCATTTGTGCGCGCAGCGCAGAAATGTTCCCTCGCGAGGATGATTTTCTGCTCAGACACTTTGCCTCATCACCTGGTTTTTAAATGCACAGGTTTTGAGACCAATAACAGGTCATACGCCTGGACGTAGCAGTGCACAGCATGATGTGTGTGTGTGTGCATGTAGCGGTGGAAAACTATAAGAAAATATGCCTTTTCTTACCGAGGTCAGAGCACTGGATCACTCGCAGATGGCACTGGCATCTGAAGGGGCACTTGGGTCCTACTGGCATGGCAGGGAAGGATACATCTGGAGGCCCCTCAAACCCACCCGATCCCGCCTCATCCTCCATCATGAAGTCTAGGAAGCCGGACTGGCGGAAGGGCAGAGCCCAACAGGCAGTGACCAGGAGCAGAGAGAGACAGGCTGACCTCATGGTGCTGCTAGCAGGGAGCCTGGAGGACGAGAAGACAGTTCAAAGGTTTGGGTGGATACACTTTCAAAACAGTCTGTCTATGATTAGTTCTGAAACTACCATACTCGGTTTGTTTCTCATTCACTGTGAAGGGAGACGTTTGATTCCCACTGGGAAGAGAGAAGGACACAGTGAATGAAAGAGAAAACGCATTGAGAGAAGTCCAGAGAAGCAAAGGGCAAAAGGTGAAAGGTGGAGAACCAGCAGGTTAAACACTTGGGTGCAACAATTTAGGGAGTTGATCAAAAAATGTCTTAATGTGGTCGGTTTTAGACAGAAGGTGAAAGGTGATTAGTGCAACCCCAAATGAGAAAATGACACAGTAGTACTTTATCAGAGGGAACAAACCGTAGGGGGACCAAATGATAAGACCTGAAGTAAAAAGTAGTGATACTTGTCTGAATTTAATTCAGTCTTTGCAATATCTACTTTAGCAGTGGTTTGCAGTAGTTTCAAAACTAGAATTCAACACTGTTAATCACATAACAGTGAAAACTGTTAGACTGACACAATGGAAATTGTACAAATTTACAATCAATATTTCAGTTTATATCATGACCACTTGCAGTGGCATAAGCTGGATGTACATTACTTTTAGTAAAATTAATCCAAATGATACAATCAATTTTAGCTATTTAAGATATCTAACATTACCATATTTAACTGCTTATCTTGTAATTTTAGTTACCCTTTTTTTGTCATTTATCAATCATTGGCTATCTATTTCAAGCATATATCCATTATTAACAAATTTTATTTATTTGAGCGTCAGCATTAGCTTTTTTTCACACACATTAAATCACCATGCAGTCTTTAGATATGAAATGTGACTATGTGGATATATTTTATCACCTCCCACCTACAGGAGAAATTCTCCTGATCGGGAATCACCATACTACAAGTGTAGCCTACTAATGTTTTGCTATTGGTCTAATGATCCCTGTGTAATTTGCTTTTGGAGCAGTCCACGTGGTTTCTTTGTCATTTTCTAAATGAACATCTGCATTAGCTTTTACAGTAATACACATGGGATGCATCATGGGTAGTCTTATGGCTGCCACTGGGCTACATCATTTATTCAAAAGTAATAAATCACATTACCATTAAAGCCCTTTAAATAGCAGGCATTTACTGTACTAGTGGAGTCACTGGGAGAATCCTCCTTCCTTTTGCTGTCGATTATTTATAAACACAACCAGAAACCAGTTGACACATCCGCGCACTCTCTCAAACTCAAACAATGTGCAGATGCATAAAACTGTCTGACCTTTTTACCAGCAACACACACACACACACACACACACACACACACACACACACACACACACACACACACAGTCTCAAAGACCCAGCAATCTGCTTGTCATGCATATAGCCAAAAGTTGCTCCTTCTTTCTTGGTGCCACAATAATTGAAGGGCAGATTTGAGCCGCAGCTGCTAACAAATGATTTGGGAGTAGCTGGTCTGCAACAGGACCTTGACCTGAACATCATGACCAGGGTGATGAAACTGACCCAAAACCATCAGTTGGCCAGAGCTGAAAGTGACTCTTGGCTGGTTTATATGGTATGTGTGCATGATGCTTATGTGCTGTATCTTAGCTTACTTTCTGTCATATGAGTGTACTATTTATGTTTTTGAAGTGAATAAAGCAATAGTTTGTGTTTTTAAGTGTATTCAAGCAAGTGCACAAGTTGTGCTGTATGTGCGGCCATTATAATATGTACAAGTAAAAATACGTTCAAAGGGTTAAGTCTTTCAAAGGTTTTTAACCAGGTGTCTTTGACAATGAGAAAGAGATATGCTGATGTAGAGTAAATCCAGGTTAGGGTTACGCCAGGTCACCGGATCAGGGCTCAGAGGGACTCTCAACGCAAGCAGTAATTATAGTCCATGTCCACAAAACAGCCACCACTTTGACACGCTGTACAGCTTCAGTCCAGTGGTTACAGTGCTTGCATAGAGTATGAAATCAAGGCCATTCAGAGGAGAATTGTGTTGGATGGGATAGCTCTGCCTCTGACTTTCTTTTTTTAAACTCTTGCTCTGTTACTATGAAGTGGAAAAACCTAAAACATTTTTTTTTTTTTTTTTTAAAAAAGGGTGATTTCATAAGTCAGCAATTAGAGCCTGTAAGTGTATTGTAGTGTACAATGTTTGTTATGTAGATGCAGTTTTCCACGCAGACCTTTTGCCATTTTGTCTCACTTGGAAACATGGAGTACATACTGTAGTGGGAGGCACAGAAACAAAGGGCTCCGGTCTGAACATACAGTTGATCCAGAGTACACGCTGTTCCAGTCTTCGACAGTCTGAGTAATCTTGGCTGTGTCAGGCTCTCTTATCTAAGCGCAGCAAAAAAAGCTCAATCCAACAAAAACCTTGTCTGCAGACTTGGCAGCAGGAGCAGATTTTGATTTAGAGATGCAAAGCTCTTGGGGTTAAAAAGAGTTTGTAGATGCCTTTTGATGGTTTGTTTTCTGCAAGAAATCCTGCGTGGATGCCAGATCGGTTTGACTCGTAGTATGATACATTAATCGCAGACACTGGAAAGTATTTGAAAGTCACTTTTCATAGGAGCTACTAGTGTTGTGAACTGCTCACATCCAACACATCTTGCAGGCTGGAACATTCAGAATTATCCTCAAAGCCAGTGTACCAGCTCGGCTTAAAGGAGCAGCAATGTACACACAATAACAGAGGTTTCACTGCTGATTTCTGAACCGTATCTCCCTGCTTTGACCCATAGTCACAAGCACATAAACCAATATACATGCACATGTGCATTGGTGCAGGATTTCAGATGGCCCTCCATGTGTTCTGCCATCAATCCATCAACCTTTTGTCCATAAAAGCTTCAGCAGCTTTTAATGTAAGCCAGACAGGCAAGACGAAGAAGAGGGGAGAGATCTCAAACTAAGCTCTATGGGCATTTACTGGCTCCAGCATTACTGCAAAGACAAGAGTTACAGTTATTTTGCAAGTCATAATCAGGCCCAGGAGTTGTTGATGATGAGTCTAAAACAAGATTTTGAAACAAATCCGGGAAAAAGAGATTCTCAAAGATTGTTGTTTGCAACCACAACTGCAGAGTAATATGCGGTAAATGGTAATAACATTGAGTTAGGGGGTTTTGGACTTGAAGATAGAGGGCTGTATATTGTAGAGAGTTATTGCTATTCAAAACACAGAACAAGGAATTATGGCCAAATGCAATCGTATCTTCAAAAGTTGAAATTCAAGGCTTTTCCCTGCTTTATGCATGAGGCAACTTGCTGTGCCCCAGGCGTTGGTTCTTTCATTACCAGTGTGCTCAGATGTGTCCACCGGCCCTGCAGGATGGCCTGCTCAAAGAAGATGCCCCCACTTCTATATAAACACACACACACACACACACACACACACACACACACACACACACACACACACACACAAATACATTTAAATAATCTCCTGAACACACGACACAGGCTCCTCAACTACACGTGTGTGTGTGTGTGTGTGTGTGTGTGTGTGTGTGTGTGTGTGTGTGTGTGTGTGTTGGTGCATGCTAAACCCAGAGGGCTGCCAACAGAGCATGCTGAAACATGACTTCATCATGCAAACTCTGTATCTCGCCATTTCTAATCCCCTTTAAAGAAGATTTCTGTTTTGGGATTAAAGGTATTTCCTTATCATTTTCCCTTTTACTGAGGGATCAAACCAAGCTGGAGGTCAAACCTTGATGTTAGAAAACGTGTCGTCTAGTGCCCTGCAGCTTAGACAACACAACACATTTCACACATTGGTATTTTTGTTTGCATCACTTGTTTTATAACTTACTAATGGCATTCCTTTTAAAACACTGGTTTTAATATAATGTTAAATGTACCAATTGTACCATTCTAAACTTTTCTCTCCCAAGTTCTTTTCATAATGTATCATTATGAAATGATATGGGGGACCTTCACTGGCCAGCATCACATTGTGATACGGCTGTATGCCAGCTTGCAAGATGAAAAAAAAACAAACAGAACAGGCTTTATTCACAAGAACTGGACTGACACTAATCAGTGCAAATGTGGCAGGAATTGGTACACGCTTGTTTCCTACTAATGGACATTTAAACACCATGCAATAGAATGCATCTGATGGATTTAGCCTTTTTTTTTACCCAATTCTAAAAAAGCATATATGGTGACTTCCGTAAACAGGATTTGGACTTCAACCATTGGTGAACCAAGAAAACAAACCCAACTGAAATGATGGTTCAAGGCCTTCCAAAGAGGCTTCGAATGGTCAGCAGATGTATGTTGAAGCGCGGTGGGTAAAGAAGAGATGTATCAAAAATTTAAAAGCACAAGCAGCTGGGTATTTTCAAAAGATTTACAATCTACCACATCCCAGAAAAGTACATGTGGTAAGTAATCCGTGAACCATCTCTATCTTCTTCTCGTGTCTCTGAAACCTGCGATTCATCATTCAAAAAAACGGGCGGAGGTTGACATTTCCAGTGGCAGCGGCATCCTTGTCAATTCTCCCGTGTCCCTCTTTTGTCTCATCCCTCCCTCCAATCTCCCCGAAGTCTGGCCCCAGCATTACTAATGATTCCCAGACAGGAAGCAGAGCTCGCATGAGGGAGTAAAGTAATTTTCCCTGCTTTGCTTTGTCACTTTCTCCTCTTTCTCACTGCCTTTCAATGAACGCATAGAAAATCAATGAGATATCGACTATTGCATAACAAAATTGTGTCCAGCATCATGGTGTCAGGGTTTTAGCAAATCAAACCATGGTGCAAAGAAGGAAACAATATAGCAGACACCCATTCCATACCCGTCGTCCACCCCTGTCCATTAGCCCCCCCCCCCCTCCCGTCTAACTCTCCACAGGCCTGCGTCTGCCTCTGCAGAGCGTCTGTCAGCAATGAATCACTGGAAGGTATTTACATGGCCACAGGACGTTTAAAACACGTGTGGCCCTTTTAACCCATCACCAAATGAATGGGAGTCCCATGCAGTTACACAAAAGCATGATCGATAATGCTGAAATGTAAAAACATGAGGGATTTTTGAAACTCTTCCTTCGGCTGTGGCGTGAGGAGTCAGTGGCCGGTATCTTCAACAAATCTCTGATATATCAGGGGATTTTGTGAGCAGGAACATGTGTATCTGAAAATATGCAAAGACACGGCCAACAAACAAGTTCAGAACCAAAACGTTTTTGTAATGGGGTTATGCCAAATCAGATTAGTCTTTAAAATAGCCGTCCATGCTCCCATTTATGTTAGCGTGGACCGTTTTTTGGCTTCGAGAATGCCCAAGACACTCTTTTGACCACTACAATGAAAATCATTTCTTTATGCAGAAAAAGTGAAAAAGTGTCAGAGCCATAACTATTATTGAAAGATCATTTTAGGGTCTCTAAAGCATGCCTGTTTAGTGGAGCCATGGCATGAGAAAGCCAGCGAGCGGTTGAACCACATTTCAGCTGTTCCATGAGAAGAGCTGTCAGCCTGCCATCAACCTCAGTCCCATTATCAACAGTCTGCACTGCACAGACGTGGACAAACTGCCCAACCTTCTCTCCCTTTCTTCTCTTTCCATCTCCTCCTCCCTTTTTTTGTGCTCTTTTTCTTCCTTCCCCGGCTTCTCTCCCATAGCTTATGGTATTTTCTTTCTCTGACTGACCCTTAAACTTTGGCCAGAAAGATTGTCATGTGGAACCTTCTGGTATTCCAATGAGCAAAGGAGGGGGGGGCCTTCATGGCTGATGTCAATTCAATTCCATTGTTCTTTTGCAGTTTTTTACCCAGGGAGTTTAAGTACAGATGGAAAAAATGTAGCCCCTGGGTGCAAATCTGGGCCTTGTCTCCTCCTAACCTTTCGTTCACTCACTTCAGGTTCAAATGTTAAACATCTGCTCAGCTCAAAACTAAAGTATGAACTACTGAAGTACTTTTATTGCTCAGAATGTACTGTAGTACAGTGTTTGCCTCTTTCAGCCTCTATTCTATTCCAAGTCCCACTTTTCAGTCTATTTCGTTTGTCTCACTTTTTCCCTTGTTCAGTTTCACTCCGGTCTACTCAATTCAGTGCAGCTGAGCCTTATTAGGTTTTTTCCCTGCTGGCATAAAGGATGTAATGAGTTAGCTGAGAGTTGTGTGGTGGCTTGCCGGGAAGCCTTCAGACCTCTCTTTGATAGAGGAAGCTGTACCATTACGGGATTAATGGCACTGTGCGTTGCCAGGTACAGCTTTTTTTCATCTCCTCTTCAAAGCCGCTCACTTTGAGTTGCCCCTAGCAATTTGGGTCCTGTCCTGCTCCTGTGAAAACACAGCAGCAGACGCCACGGTGGGCAGAGAAGGTTCACATTGAGAAGAAACAGGGCCGCAGAGCAGATAAGAGATTGGGGTTAAAGCGGTCTGATTGCATTCTCAAACGAACTGCTGAAGTGTGAAAGGAAGCAGAAACAACTTTTCCAAATCAAAATCTTGCCAAGCAACATGGGCTGAATCAACACAAAGAAATGTTGTTGTTTCAGCTTTTTTTATTTCCCTCGTTTGTTTGTAGACTGCCCCAAGGCCACAGGGGAAGAGAAGGAGAGATATAAAGAATGAAAGAGAGCTAAATAAAGAGAGAAAGGGAACAAATTAATGACACAAAAGCATTTTCCACTCACAAATGTTGAAGATCTCAATTTTCTGCCTTCCCCTCACTCAACCCCTTGACTTTATGTAAGCATTACAAATCTGATTCACTTGCCGTGCATACAACTAATACTCACAAAACTAGTTTGAGGAATGCCTTTCCATATGGGATACATCCAAACAAGCAACAAACAAGTGTCAAAAAAAAGCAACAAATTACGAAACTGCAAGCTGAAGTTGTAAATGGAAACAGTGCTGAACACATCACATGGCACTCAGCGGTGGTGGACACCTTGAAGATTAACGATGGGCCAGGAGAATAAGGTTTTTTTGGCAGAGGAGTGAGGTACCAGCATCAACTGCACTACCACACCCCCTTCCCTAGCCGCTGCTCTTTTCACTGAGCTGTATGCCGATTGGACTGGAACTGATTAAAGGTCTCTCATCACAAAGCCAAGAGAGCTGTGGGAACAAGACCTGGCAACATCCGGAATATACACAACATACATTAATGTACGACAAAGTGAATCAAATTGTACCCAAATCCAGTTTAAGAAACTGCAAAAAAAAAAAAAAACCTGCAGTAATCCTATCTTTATACAATAACATCATCAGCAAATAATGTGACTTTTAAATCATGAATTTTAGATTTTGTCATGCAAAAAGTTGCAATCCAGCAAAAGCGAAACCCTTCTCTCAAGACTATTCTTGCTCGCTTTAAAGATGAGTCCATGTTGAAACCCAACTCCTTTATCTTAACCTAACTTCAGCCATTATTACCCATACTTTCCTCCTCTATCAGAGTAAAGGATTAACCTACCCGTTCTCAGAAGAAGCAAGGCAGAGAGAGTAAAGTTGTGCGAGATGAGCTTGACTTCCAAAAATCCAGTCGAGTGGGGGGGATGAGACTGAAGTGGCTGCGAGGGCCTATGGGGTAATTAGACTCAGAACGCGTGCAGCCAAGATCAAGCAGGTGTGCTCTGTCACAACAAGGGGAGGAGAGAGAGAGGAAGAGAGACAGAGGAAAGAGAGGGGAGAGAGATAGAAGGAGGGAGGGTCCGACCGCCGAGCTCCTCTCAGGACCGAAACAATTGGTGGAGAACTTCCCCCGTTCTCGCTGCGTGCTCCAAAAACAGCTGGAAATGGAGAAGGGAAAGGAAGAAAAAAAAAAAAAAAGAGGGAGAGAGAGCAGGAGACAGGGAAAAGAAGGAAGGAGAAGAAGAGAAAGAGGCAGAGAGTTTGAGTTTAAAGCAATAAGCAGTGATTCGGCTGGCAGCCACCCTCACTGTGACATCTGGTAATGATAGGTCCTGTGTGGAGCTTAGCAGAGACCGCTGCACACAATCTCTCTTTCTCCCTCTTTCACACTCTCTCTGTCATTCATCCGCATTCAGCTTCTACTGACTACCCTTCGGAAAAAAACAAAAAACAGCACACACACACACACACACACACACACACACACACACACACACACACACACACACACACACACACACACACACACACACACACACACACACACACACACACACACTTTTGTCTAATCTATTCAGATTGGCACCTCCTCCCAATAAACCTCCGTTGCTGTTTTAACCCCAAATCTTGATTAGGTTTGTTTAGGTGTCCTTAATGGACTATTGGGTCTATTGGATTGTATTGGCCCACAACAGAAGAGGAGGCACTGTGGGGACTATGTGTGAGGTAGAAGGTCTTTTTTTCAAGCCCGTAGCCAGAAAAGAGTGCAGATATTGGATTCACATGGCAACTACCATATGGTTAAGGTTAGGGTGAGTTGGTAAAAAAGGCTAACACCAAATCAGGCATTGCGGCAAAAGTGCTAGTCCTCCCATTCATTTGAATTTGGGTTGTGCATTTGCGCTGCAGCAGTGGGGACCACTGGGAATGCCCCCCCCCAAAAAAAGCATGTGTTGAAACAGAATCAACTTTAGAGGAACAGAACTCTACTGATTTGGTGTGAATGAAGATTAAGAGTTCACAGTCATGCTAGCAGCTCTATGAGGCTGTACTTACTGTATTTCTAATGTCAGCATGCTTACAGGCTCAAAATGTCAATGCTAACATTCTAATGTCTACGATGCTCACCATCTTTGTTGGGGATTTGCTTATTAGCATCAAGTACAGCTGAGGTCGATTGGTTTTGCAGGTATTATGTCATCAACCAATGTATTGGACCAATTCAAATTTTACCTGATGATGTCACTAAATGAAATGTCAGGGAAACTGCAATTAATTTCATGGGAACCGTTCAAATATTTATATTTGATATATTCCAGATATTCCACTCAAAACCACAAATGTGAACCTCATGGTGACACTAGGGGAAAAAAGTCAAGGGATCATCAAAGTTAGGATACATCCTCTGGTAACCACAAATGGCTGAACCAAATCTTGTGCTGATTCATCCAATAGACGTTGAGGTATTCCATTGGATAAGTGAAAACTTGTTGCAACATATGAAACTCATGGGGACATCAAAGTCATTAGAGTAATACTTCTTGGCCTTGAAAGCAGGCATTGGAAATAAATCTTGTAGCAACATATGTAATTGATAGGAATACTTTGCTACTTTTAAAATGATTTACTATAAGCTATTTTTTCTCTCCAATGAGCAAAGTTGCTTTAAATCTGGACCTTGTGCTTGCTGGATTGGACATGCCAAAGCTGGATCTAATCAAGGGTGGGGGTGGGATCTGTTTTTTAACCCCAAGTGAACCAGACCTCATCTTATCATCCTGACGGGAAACGTTGGGGTGGCTAAGTGTTTAGAGAGACTATGTCACGCTGTTTCAGGAAGGTCACAAGTTTAACTTCTGCATTACCCAATGTCTCCATCAGCAGCCATGTGCTCAGTTGGCGAGCCAGTCTCGACCTCTATCTGCTTCCTTGTTGTAATTTCCTCTGGCTCATGATGTCAGCATTCAATGGAAATGATGATACATGGATAAAGACTTTGATTCCGTATTCTCTTTTCTTGTATGAATCCAAACTTAGTTCCACTTTGATACCACCAATATAGTCTGTAACTTCCATACAGTCAGCAGTCTCCGGTTGTGTCTGAAGTTACTGATGGTGCAGTCCCAAGTTGAGATGACACATTTTCTTTTAAATCATATTTGATCCAAAAAGACGTTTTTGAAACAGGATTTACAACATATCAGTAGTTATGTTATAGCAGAGATCTGTGTGCTGTTGTTCAGAGGTCAGAGTTATTTTTAAGAGAAAGTTAGCGGTACATGGAGGTTAATCAAACCGTGAACAGCTGCAGTGAAGCTGCTGCATCCTTTTTTAGAATGTTTACTTCGATCACATCCGTGTCTCATTTATTAAACTCTAGATTTTGATTACAACAATTGCTGAATGAGTTTCAGCACGGAAGAACGACTCTGCCTCCTTCAGCTACTATCCTTCTCTCCGTCTTTTGCTAAAGACTAAAGAGAATCAGATAGCAGAAGAGCAGGTTTCATCCTGTCTTGCTTTGTCTTTCCCAGCAGAAGGCAAAGGGCAGACCACACAAGTAGTGGCCCCAAGTGTGTCGAAACGGTCCATCTCTGTCCCAAGAAGACTCCTTTTTTCGGACGGATAAGCACTACAACTACTTTTTCATTTTTTTTCGTACAAACCTATGACCTTAGCTAACGTGCATTTTGTCGCCCGGGGTTCAAGTAATCTTTAACAGAAGCTCCAATTGAGTCTACAGATGGAGGAAAGGAAAATAGTAGCATGGAAAAAGGTCAGAGGCAAGGAGGATTACAGCATGATGTGAAGTATTAGATGAAGCCAAGTGTCCAACACAAACCATGAGATCATACCTGGCATATTTTACAAAATTTTGATATCGGGCAGATGATGGAAAGCAGGCCTCTTATAATAGAGTGAAGAAGCAATGACACGTGGCTGTTGTGGAGGCATAGTGGAGATCTAACCTGTGATCTGCTGGACACAATGTGGCCTCTGCAGAAGATTCTTTGTAGCTGAAACTGATTTATGACCGAGTACATTCATTAAAGCTACTCTGTTTTCAGGTATTAATATGCCACTGCAGAAACAAAAAGATAAGAGAGACAGACGTTTCAAGAGAAACGGATGAATGAATCAAAGAAAGAGACGCATAAAGGGAGCAGGGTCAAGGAAGTTAACTTTTTTTTAAAAGTGGGATTCAAAGTTTAATGTGTGTGTCTAGAAGAAAGGGTGAAATAATGGAGGAAGATGAGCAGGGGTTAGCAAGTATTATTACCTGAGCTTAAAAGAAAAGAGGTTTCAGAGGGAGGTCAAAGGGTCCATATCAAGCTGAGACCCTCAGCATTACTTCATTTTGCCGTAAACCTCAGAGGATTTGCTAAAAGCAGAAGGGCAATGCGGTGGTCTTGATAGTTGTGATTCTCTTTTCAGAAAAGTGCCTGAAGGAAGCTACAATGTGAGCACTTCATATCAGGGGAAAACGGTTTCAAATATAGTCTTTCAGTAAATTTCAAGACAATTTATGAACAAGATTAAACATTAATTTTACTTGTTTGTCTTGGCTTGTATTGAAGATATAACCACTGATTAGTTTGTGTGGAAAAAAAAAAAAAAATATATAGAGACATATGGGATTTTATGTAGGTCTGTTTGCCTGTGCCGACATGCTGGGTAAGGACCTCATCACTCAACATATAACACTCTACACAATTTTCTGAAAAGAGCTGGAGGCGATGTCTATGCTCTGTTTCACCTCTATATCCACTGTATCTCTATATTATCTGGAACTCTGCCCTCAATTTATACAACTTTTTCTGTAAAAAAGAAAATATTTTTTCTTTTCTCTCACTTCCTCACCTCACACTTTCCAAGTCAACCTATACTACAGGACTATTCAAAACACCACCTACTACCATTCTCACGCAGACTCCGTCTCTACTAGTGTGTTACAGAGATTGGGTGGAAACAAAAGCACTTTGGGGCCATTAAAATCAGTCAAAGAGAAATACATGAGAATGTTCATGACAAAACATTGATGTAAAGAAGCTATTATGGGTTATATTTGTATGTCTGGACATGTTTGATCAATGGAAGCTGGGCGACGGGTGTGGTTCACATAAAAGAAGTGCCCTCGGGGGATGTCTACATAAACAACTTGTTTTAACACCTTGCCATTTTTTTTTTGTGTTTCAGCTGTGACAGCAGTTCTAATGCTGAAAACTATTTGGAAAAAGTGAGTTTGATTAAGATTGCTCCGCTTTCATATAGCATTTTGAAATCATGTTGAGCTTACCGAGTGTATTCCTACTGCAATGGCTTTTGTGAGGAGTTTGTCGGCCTCGCTGCTTCGCTCAAGGGTACTTTGATGGCAGCTATTGGGTAAGGGAAGGCTAGTCATAAGTTCCTTATACTTCTGATATTATATCAGCTGCTTGTGGACATAAACTGGCTGCATTCCCACCTAAAGCCTCTTCTCCATAGCTGCATAGTTCATATACTGTAACAAGACAGCCGTGAAACCCGCAGAGTCACCAACTGTGGGGGAAAAAAAAAAAAAAAATGGTCAGGTCTCATACTCTGAGAATGACCCTGCATGTCGTTTGTGGTCAGCTAACTCTACTTGACCATAACGAGCTAGAATGATGTTTCATTTAGAGAGTCAGTGCAAGGGGAGCCTTGATGTGGCTTCATTTACCAGCGAGGGGGGATGTGATGGACTCCGGATTGCTGCATGTGTGAAACCGTAAAGCCAGATGGCATATAATGGAGTGCAGTTACCAAGTATGGTTCAACCAGTTGCATTTTTCGAACAAATGGCGGAGAATTTGTATTTAGCTTATGTATAATCCTTATGTATAATCCTGCCCAGTTAGAAATATTAAAATACCTCCAGTGCCTGTTTCCTGCATTATATCAACCTGCAGACACTAACATTCCTCTAGAAAGTTTTGTTTGTCTATCATATGTCACTCAATGATAAACCAAAGGAAGCCTTTAAAGTACTGAGTGCATGACTGTACACACGCAACTCATCCCAGACTCTAAGTCATTTACCAGCTGTGAGGCGGAGGAGCTCTGTCATTCCCATCTCTGACTGGAGCGTCTCAGCCGTGATGGACAAAACAGACCCTGCACACACACACACACACACACACACACACACACACACACACACACACACACACACACACACACACACACACACACACACACACACACAAATGCAGAGTAGAGGCACCAATGATGGCAGTGACAGGACGACAATTGGGTTCTGGGCCAGCGGTACTGTGGGAAATGACCTTATTTGGACCAATCAAAGTGAGGCTGTGTGTTGATACTTATTCATATGATAATCACACTGGAGGAATCCCGTCAGTTTGGTTCACTGTTTACAGCCTTTCCTTTAAATCACGAGGGGCCACACACACACACACACACACACACATTCTCTGTCTCTCTCTCACTCAAAGACTCACCCACAAGTTTGGCCAGTCAACTGCTTGCTTTAATGGGTATTTTTCATGTTTGGGGTGAGATGAATGCCATGCTGCCAGTCTGATGAACCATTACTGCAGAATAAAAAGCAGTCCCTCTGGCATTAGTGGCCTATAGTGCAATTCTTCAACTGGAGAGTCAAAGTATCAAATGAATAAGAGATAAGGTGAACATAATAACTTATGCTGAATATGGATCTGACTCGGTTCAATGTCATTTTTTTTAGGAATTTACTCCAAAGTTGTCTCACTGAATGTTTGAGAAGATGGACAACAACAATGCTGAATAGCATCTCCACAAACCCAACGTCCATCACCAATTGTCATAATAATGGAAATCCACACAAAGAAAAGCCTCTTTTTTTTTTTCCAGGGAGGCGACTCATTCACTATTCCTCCTCACTCACCCCATGGCTCTAGAAAAAAAGAGAAAAAAAAGGACACAGGCGACGGAAACACTCGCTCAAGTGATGTTTTGGTATAAACGTGGCCATTCAGGGCCGGCAGGACTTTTTGTCTCCATGGTGACAGACTCCTGCTCGGCGGAAAGCGAAGTGAAAGAGGGAACACTTCCCAACTGGCCAAGTTTACATCGCACCCTGTAATAAAAAAAAAGAGGGGTATGTTGAAATAGGCAAACACAGCTGCCTGGCTGGTGAGCATGTAGCGTAGAATTAAAACATTGATTAATTGTGATTGTATGGTTTTAAAACGAGGGGAAGGATCTGGGTTATTACAGTTTTAAATACCTAGTCTGTCGAATGAAAAAAGGAGAAAATAAGAACAAATATCAGTTAATGTGCAGTCCCCAGGGTGTACTGTCAGCCCAGTGCAGCCTTTAAATTATAAAATCATTCCCACAGTCTCATTATAAATACCTAGTCAAACACAGCTGCCTGGCAGCAGAATATTATGGCATTAGAGCAGTGATTTATTGTGATTGCATGGTTTTAAAATGTGGAAGTGGGATTAGGTTTATGAACAACAAGAGCAGTTTTGCAAGGTGAAATGGAATATTTGCTAAAGCAGGAATTTAAATAAAGGAACCTTTCAAACAAATTAAATTTAACTTATGTGGATCTTTTATGATAGTCAGCAAAACCTCAGTCTTTTACTCAGGTTATTCCATGGTCTGTGCAGCCTACTGTTGTGCCAATTAGAACCTTAATGTCTTTTGAATTCCAGCTGCAGGGAATGAGTGGGTGTACCATCTAAATAAGCTGCAAGGCTGGGCTAGAACTTCTTATCAACACAACCAGAATGGAATGCATTCTTCCTTTCTATCAACAAATCGCATCTTGTTAATTTGATATGCGCATGAATCAGTAGGAAGTAGATGAAGTCCACTAATGATTCCATTTCATAAAATGTCTGCTTTTTGTTTGATGTGATGAGAAGAGTCTCCGGTGTTTGATCGGATTTCTTTACAAACTCTTGATTCTTTTAAAATCCTTCCATCAAAATGATTGGACTTATTGAAGAATACTGACTTTATTCGCTTTGTTGGTCCTGGAGGAACACAAGTGCACAGAAGTAAAGGCAATTTTTCACTTTGAGTGAAACAGTTTGCTTTGTATTGTTTGTATTCCGGATATTTTAAAGTTTCGGTGCTATTAGGGTGTTATTAGTGTACTATTGCAACGTATTACAGGACTTCCACTGATAAAAAACAAATATAATTTCAGTATGGAGGAAGTTAAGCTTATTAGATGAAAATATATACATCCATTGGCAGGTGTTGGGTCTAGGAATACCACAGATAAAACATAGAACCCACAATACCAACTATTTTTTTTAATCCTTTATTAGACAGAGTAGCAATAGTGGATAAACAGAGAGCGGTGTGACATGCAACAAAGGTCCCAAGGCTGGAATCAAACCAGGGACATTGTGGCTATGGCATACAGTGTAACCACTCAGCTACAAAGGCACCCCGCTTCCAACACTTTTCCAGTATCTTCTATTCCACAGATTAAATAAGTTTTATTATACAATATAAGAGGATTAAATCAAAAAGGCCCACAACGAAAAGAAAGGCAGCAAATTGGCACTATTATATCATGGGAGAGCTTGTGCGGAGGTCAAAGTGGCCAATTGTTTTTCTTCTTTAATTACGTCATTAACTTTAATTCTAACCAATGTGGTTTGAGTTACCAAACTAATTGTAGCCTTGACCAAAGCGGCTTTATTCCCCTATATGCTCAGCTGCCAGTTACCCCTTTGTATATGATGAACATATAAACATTTGGTGATGGAATCTGTGCTGCTGTCAAATAATCCTTTCATTGTGGCAGAACATCATTTTCTCATTACTCGCGTCTACAAATCTGCGATCGAGAGTTAGTGAAACCCTGCACCATAAGTTGGTGCTAGTACAAGTGTTCACTGGGCGTTGGATGTACTTCATTAATCTCTTGAATGGGTCTGGATATGTTTGGTGGGTATTTTTCCATTTCAGTCTGTTTCTGATTTGCTGGGCCCGAGGTGAGCAGCCAAGCAGCTCCCTTGTCTGCCAAGACAGCGAGCGCGTCCCTCCCAGAGACGTTTGGGTTGAAGAAGCAAGAATAATATGTTAGCTGCCAATGCAACGAGCTTTGAGATCGACATAAATGTTCCCTCAATCTTATCATTAGATGTCATGGAAATAAAATAAGGTGTAACGCTGTGGTCCATTTACAGCTGCTGATCATCCCCAAAAACTATACCTGCCTGGATAGATGCCAGCGGCTGGACTGTGTGTCTTAGTCCTTGAAGCAGTCCTGGACACAAAGTTCTACAAATGCTTGCAATGGAAAGGGCCTTCATTACACTGTCAACTGTCATTAATAACACACATGAATGGGATATCTATAGGCATCTAAGCCTAGGCTTTGGAAAAGTTTTCAATTGTGTATAAAAAACAAGTTCTTTACAGTGTGAGGATACAGAATCATATGATATCAAGCAGCCTGCGTTTGTGGTCCTCACCATCAGACACGTGTTTTGTAATTGTACCTTCATTGTTGAATGAGCTGCTGAATTCAACAACCATCAAGGCACTTTCATGAAACTACTGTATGCTCAAACTCAACAGTTCATTCTCTCTCAAAGTATTACAAATGAGAAGCTGGTTTCAAATTATTTTTCAGCTGTGAGGAATCAGTTTTCTCCACAGGCAGACATTCCTCATATTAAGGCTTTTAATAAAGAAAGGATTAAAGGAATCTGTTTTCTGCTTATTCATTTTATTGAGTTTCATTCCAACTCTGGAAAGAATACACAGCATCCTGTTCACATTTGTCCTTAACTTCTATGTAACGCAGTTCATTCTTCTCTTACAAAATTTTATGTGTATTTCCTTTTGTATGTTCAAATATCTATTTCCCCCAGTGTTAGTAAAGTGGACGTGATCGCTAATTAATGGTCCAGACTCAGGTGCTGCCTTTTCTTAATGTATGTGTCGTGATGAATTCATGCTATTTCTCAATGGGGTATCATAATCTAAGTCAGAATCACTCAAGTCGCATCAAAAACAAGAAGGGCACTTGAAGAGCGCAGACTTCATTAATTCCCATTCCCACGGGATTGGAGTCAGTTTCACTATTCAACACATGACTGGGACCCAGGCGGGACGGGAATCATAATAAACTTGGTCAGTCTGTACATATAAATATGCAGTTCTTATATGAATAAACACTTGAGCAGGAGTGAAAATCCACTCTTGTGACACCTTCTAGTGCCGTCTTCCGTCTAGGTCGTGTCAATAAGTGTAAGATCCGCCCTCTGACGCAGATCCACATTAAATTGAATTGGTTTTTCCTACCCTTCCACCCAAGTTTCATGGAAATTGGGCCAGTAGTCTTTCCATAATCCTGTTGACAGATGGACAAATAAAATAGAATACAAACCAACAAACCAAATGGAAAACATAACCGCCTTGACGGAGGTAATACAGACAGCGATGCACTTTGGCGTGCTCCCGCAACTCAGCATATGAGCATGAGATACAATCGTGATGCACAAAGGTTTTTGCTGATTGCAGCAATAGCAAGCAGAAGCCAAAAAAAAACCAACAAAAAAAAAACAGGCACATATGTTGAATATGAGCGTGAGAGCCTTTTAAACCAGCTGCCAAATCAGTACAGTGAGATGGTTTGGCGTGGCTAGTATTAGTGTGACATGTGAATTGGAGCATCTTGCCAAAATGATTTCATTCATGATGATGATATATGGATCAGAAGACACTGAAGGCCACTGCTATTGAGGCACACCCCCTACAAACTGTCATTTTATGATATACTATTTGATTAGGAAGTTATTCACTGCATGGACTTTTAAAATCACATTAAACACGTAAAGCAAAAGAAAATCATCCAATAAGCCCATTTTGATGTCCATCCAAGTCAAATTAAAGGGAGTGTCCAGTTTTTATGCGCCATCTATTCAAATGATTGTATCCAAGTGAAGCAATCTTAACATTTCAGCTCATATCTAACAGCTGTCAGGTGATGGGTTGAGCAAGAACACTTGATATGATTTGAAGCAATGTTGAAGCAGTAAATGCTTGGATTTCATTTATTCTGCATAGTCAGGTTTGGATACATATCAAAAGACAGCAAGCTGATTTATGAGTTTTTCTCCCACCAGGTGTGTTTCGTAAAATGAAAGTGGCACAGGAGTGGGCATGAAGTTTGCTTTAGCCTTCCCGCCCTCAAACGTGGAATGTTTGGAGGACGACTTGGAGAAGCTCATTGATTTACGACGACATTTTGTATGAATGCAGGTTCTATTTATACTACATGCAGATTTACATTCTTCTGGAATTTGGTGAGAATATGAAAGTGCTTTAGTGGAAACATTCAGAATGTAAAACAGATGATGTCTTCACCAGGAGATCCAAAGCTCCCGGGTGTCACAGAGGCAGAAAGTGTCTGACTGGGAAAGACATTACCAGCCAAACATGGCATCATCAGCTCAGCATGGCAGAGACAC